>NW_026623064.1:314161-614161 GCF_023065955.2 Ursus arctos
TTTGCACTTTCCCTCTCTTTCAGACACGGCTGAGGTCAAGAACTGTCTTCTGGCCCCAGACTTCTTGGAAGAAGACCTCTCCCAGGAGATCGTGGAGACATTTTCCAAGGATGGCCTCTGGAACTCCAGTTGGGGGAAAGCCTGTGTAGACGAGAGTTGGTTAGATAGTTTCCTAGGAGATCCAGAAAGTTTTCTGAGGTCTGACTTTGTTACCAACAAGGAAAGTCCCACAGAATACAGGAGTCATGAACTCAAGAGAGACCTCGGTCCTGAGTCCCTCCTTTCCACAGGAGAGGATTCTATGATGCACGCTCTTCCTGAAAAGAGCCCGGCACCAGCTACATCTCCGGAACGTGGGAATGACTTTGGCTGTGACTTAGACCAGAGCCAGCAAGAGACTATCCAGGAGGAAGATAAACTGTATAAATGTAGTGAATGTGGGAAGAGCTTCAGCCAAAGTTACCACCTTATCCAGCACTGGATTATTCATACCAGAGAGAAGCCCACTGTGCATAATGAGTACGAGGAAGGTTTCAGCCAGAGTTCTTGCCTCTTTGTGCCTCCGATGACTCACACAGGCTACAAATCCTGTGTGCGTACCAAGTACGGGACAACTTTCAGTCAGAAAACACACCACCTGTGGCATCAGAAAAGTCATACCGAAGAAAAACCATCTAAGAATCAAGATGGTGACCAGCCCTCGCCTGCTGAGCATCAGAAAACCCACACAGGGGGTCAGTCCTACAGATGTAGCGAGTGTGGCAAGAGTTTCAGCCGAACCTTTCATCTTACTCAGCATCAGAAGACCCACACCCGGAAATGCTATGAATGTGCCAAATGCAAGGCGACCTTCAACTTCCGTAAATACCTCCTCCAACACCAGAAAATCCATGCTGCGAACACTCCCTCCGAGTGTCAGGAGTGTGGGAAGGCCTTCAGGCGAGGCTTGCTGCTCATCAAACACCAGTCTGTTCATACCGGAGAAAAGCCTTACAAATGTGATCAGTGTGGGAAACCCTTCAGGAATATCTCCACCCTAAAGATCCACCAGAGAGTTCACAGTGGAGAGAAGCCTTACAAATGCAGTGAGTGTGGGAAAGCCTTCTACCGGAACACTCACCTTAATGAACATCAGAGGATTCACACTGGCTACCGGCCCTACAAATGTCCCAAATGCATCAAGAGTTTCAGCCGGCCCTCCCACCTGATTCGACACCAGTCCATCCATGCCACAGAAAAGCCCTACAGCTGCGCCAAATGCAAGGAAACTTTCAGCCACAATGAACACCTCGTGCAACACCAGAAAATGCACAGTGTGGAGACACCCTATGAGTGTCAGGAGTGTGGTGAGCGCTTCATCTGCAGCTCTACCCTGACTTGCCACCAGACTGTTCACACCAGAGAGAAACAAGGACTTGGTGAGAGCGGGAGGATCTCGATTCAGGACTCAGAGCAGAGAGAGCAACCCAGGATCGGTGAGAAGCACTTTAAGTGTAACAAATGCGAGAAAACCTTTAGCCGCAGCAAATACCTGACTCAGCATGAGAGGGTTCACACCAGGGTGAAGCCCTATGAGTGTAAGCAGTGTGGAAAAGCCTTTGGCCAAAGTACACAGCTCATTCGCCACCAGAGCATCCACTCTGGGGCAAGGCGGTATGAATGTGGGGACTGTGGGAAGGCCTTCATCCACAGCACTTCCCTCACCAAACATCAATCTGTCCACAAGAGCGAGCACCCTTTTAAATGTAATGAATGTGGAAAGACCTTCAGTGAAAGTGCACATCTCTCAGAACATCGGTTAATTCACACTGCAGAGAAAATCTTTCAGTGTAACAAGTGTGACAAAGCCTTTGCCCACAGTAACTACCTTACTCAGCACCAGAGAGCTCATGCTAGAAAGAAGTCCTTTGAGTGTAACGAATGTGGAAAATCATTCCATCAGAGCTCGTGCCTTTCTAGGCATCAGAGAGATCACACAGGTGAGAAACCCCATAAATGCAGTGACTGTGGGAAAACCTTCAGCCTGGGTGCTCAACTTAATCAACACCAGAGAGTTCACACCGGAGAAAAGCCTTATGTTTGTCAGGAATGTGGGAAAGCTTTCAGCCAAAGCTCGTGCCTTTCTGTTCACCAGAGAATTCACACTGGAGAAAAGCCTTATGTTTGTCAGGAATGCGGGAAAGCCTTCAGCCAGAGCTCGTGCCTTTCTGTTCACCAGCGAGTTCACACTGGAGAAAAGCCTTACGTTTGTGCTGAATGTGGGAAAGCCTTTGCCCAGAAAGCAAATCTGATGCAGCATGAGAGAGTTCACACTGGGGAGAAGCCTTATGCCTGTAGGGTGTGTGGGAAAGCCTTTCGCCTCAGTGCCCATCTCAGTCAGCACCAGAGAGTTCACACCCAAGAGAAACTAGCAACGTCAACCTTATCAGCCCTTTGCTGCAGGTCTCAGCAGACATCAGCAAGTTCACACTTACAGGTAACAAGGAGTTAAGTGGAGAGTAACAAGTAGCAATACTTCCTACAACTGGGTGGCAGCAAAGTCCTGGACATCTGAACATGGTTCCTCTGAGTCCTAAAGTTGAAATCATCACATTGTAAGCTCCCTCCCCCCAAATAAATACATCTCTTTATCCATATACAGTGATTAGAAAATTTGTACACAGGTTTCATGAAAACACAGTAGTTGAGAAGCTGTGTAACATGGGAATTCAGAGGTAGACCCAAGGCAGTTGGCTGAGTTAAATCCCAGCACTGACATGTACTACCTGATTGATCCGGGGAGAGTCATGGGACCTCCTAGGGCCTCAGCATCCTCATCTGTAAAATGGGCACAAGACAATTACCTACCTCAGAGGGTGTTGTGAGGATAAATAAATAGATGTAAAGAAGCACTTTGAATTGAGTGCCCAGCACATAGTAAGTACTCACCAAATGTGAGCTACAAATACTTATGAGGTACAACAAATGTATTAAAAAGAAGGGAAGAATTAGCAACCCTCTATTTATTGCAGTTAATGTTCTTGCTAATACTATGCGGTGGCTTTCATTTTTTTTTTAATGTTATTTATTTATTTGAGCAAAAGAGCATGAGCAGGGGTGAGGTGCAGAGGGAGAGAGAAGCAGGCTCCCCGTTGAGCAGGAAGCCCGACCTGGAACTCGATCCCAGGACCCTGAGATCATGACCTGAGCCAAAGGCAGACGCCTAACCAACTGAGCCACCCAGGTGCCTCATTTTTTTTTTTTTTAAGATTTTAATTTTAAGTAATATCTATACCCAACATGGGGCTTGAACTCACCACCCTGAAACCAAGAGTCATATGCTCTTCTGACTGAGCCAGTCAGGCACCCTTGCATCGCTTTCATTTTTTTTTTTTTTTGATAGTTTTTTTTTTTTTTTGAAGATTTAATGTATTTGAGAGAGTGAGTGTGAGGTAGAGGAAGAGAGAATCTGAAGCAGACTCCGCACTGAGGGCAGAGCCTGACGCGGGGCTTGATCCCACAACTGTGAGATCACAACCTGAGCCTAAACCAAGAGTTGGATGCTCAACTGGCTGAGCCACCCAGGTGCCCCACATAGCTTTCATTTTTAAAGTTTTCTCTAAAATGCCCCTGGCTAAATTTGGATCCCAAAACCCAGCACCTTGCTCTTTTCTTTAACAAAAGTCTAGCCTTTTCCTTCCCTCTGCTCTGTTGTACTTTCTTAATTAACCCACAGAAGCCAAGAAGAGCATGTAAACTAACACCAAATAGCTAGAACTTTCCACTCCTAACCTCTAAAACCTCTCACTCAAAAGGACACCCTCCCACATATACATGCCACCTCTTCCCATAATTCCCTCCCCCCATTTAAAGTTGGTAATACAGCATGAAGCCCAGTTTGCTGTGGGAGTTAACGGTATTGGAAGCAGTGGGATTCATTTGGGAAAGCTGCATTGTGTATTGCCACATGGTTCACAGAAGATGTGCTTGATGGTGGAAACTGTGGTATACAAAAATGACGGCTAGAATGTTCCTCATGTACCTCTTGTCCAAGCCACCCAACCACCAGGTGCTTTGTCAGGCTCCAGGGTAGGGAGTACCAACACGGTAACCCCTGCCCTTGCCCTGAAACTTCTGGAATCAAAGGGAAGTGGATGGCCCCATTTCCACAGAGAAGTACCGTTTGTTTACAAGTGACATCTTAAAATGCCACATTCCCTCATGTCAGCAAGTTCTGGGACTGTGGGAGTGCTGGAGAGCCCAGCGAGGACACCATCCTTCCTGTTGGAGCCCTCACGTCAACTGCTTAACCTTGGCCAGGCCTGTTCTACAGCTGTGACACCTCGTGGAACCACACAATCAGCTCCCTCTTATGACATCTCAGCTCTGGGTTTTTGTGTCTCACCCACTGAGTGACCGAGTGACATGTTTCCTGAAGCACAGACCAAATCTAATGAAGACCCTAACACTTTTGATATCTTTCATGTTTTTGGTGTTAAAAAAGCAGAGGAGTATGTGCTCTGTGCTCTTGCACCTTGAGTTCTGGTTGGTTTTGTTGTTGAAACTGGCACGGATTGGCTGACCACTGGGCCCACACCACAATGGGGAACATACTGGTTTCCAGATGGACGAAACATCAAACTCCCTGCACGTGGTCCCCGCCCTCCAATCGCTGTGTAGTCTGCGAGACAGGCCTGTTAGCTCTACCAAAGGGGCAGCGCAGAGGCAGGAGCTCAAACTGATGAGTGTGTTCAACGAGAGTTTTGACACCAAAGATAGAGGCCAGAGGCCCTGTGGAAGATTGGCAGCCATGGTGGGGGGCAGTCTCTGTAGCTACTGACCTGTGTTGCCGTGGGCCAGTGCGGAAATGCCCTTCATGTGTGCCTGTTGGTTCTCTGATTAAAGTTTGGAGTCTATAAGCGTTGGTTGCTTCTTTCGGCCTAGTGCCACGTACCTGGCCAGATGCTGGGCGCGCAGAGGCCCCCATGCCTGCCAAGTGCTTACGTTCTGCAGGAGGAGGGCTGCTTATGGTGAAAACTGGCCCATGAGAGGGGTGGTTATGTCCGTTGTCCCACAGCGGGGGTGGGGCATGGACACCGGGGAGCCACACAGTTTCAGCTGGTCCTCAGATCCATCATCAGACCACACTTCATTCTAGTGTGATCCTGACTGGGGAGAAAGCATGGACCGCATGTCATTCACTCCTCTCTGGTTGTAAAGACACAGCAGGCCTCAGGCTCAGATAATCATTGTAGCTAGAAATTAATATTATTTTCTACTCGGTGTTTATTTTAGTTCCTTTCTCCCCCTTTATCCTTTACTGACGAGATACTAGTTGTTATGGCAATAATAGAAAGTCCTCTTTAACAATAAATCTGTTTAGGGGCGCCGACTCTTGATTTTGGCTCAGGCCACTGAGATCTGAGCAAGCAATAGAGATCTTGCAGTGCTGTCCTCCAGGGACTCCCTGGGAGGCTGGGAAGTGCAGCAGTCCTGAAGGAAGTGGTTCCCCACCTTGTGCCACCATGACCCGAATGACCACAATGTCCCATGCACCTCGTGTGCACTGGGGTACGAGATAAAAGCTGTTGGCATTGCTGATTGCAGCGAATGTCTCTCACCTCTTAAGATCCATGCTTCACCTCCCCAGTGGCCCTGCCTTCTCTTGGGGACACATGTAGAGTTCTGCGTCCCCCTACATTCCATCCCCAGTTCTAGGCAAAGAATATATGGCCTGGTTTGGCCAATCAGCACTCCCATCCCTGACCTCTTTTTCCTGCTGGGCATGAGCAAAAAATGCACGTAGCCATCACTGGCACAGCCCCCTAGGTAGAGCTGCTAGGGATGGCAGTCGGTTAAACAGTGCCCAGAATTCACACGCATCCAGAAACACAGAATGTGGTCTTGTTTGGAAGTAATTAAATGATTGAGGTGACATTATACTGGGAATAGGGTGAGCCCTAAATCCAACCACTGGTATCCTTACAAGAGGAAAGGCCACAGGGAGACACAGAGAAAAAGGCCGTATGAGGACAGAGACCGAGGTGGGGGTGACGTGGCCACAAGCCAAAGATCACCAGAAGCTGGAAGAGGCAAGGAAGGATCCTCCCCTAGAGCCTTTGGAGGAGCACTGCCCTGCTTACACCTTGATTTTGGACTTCCGGCTTCCAGAATTGACACAATAGCTTTCTGTTGTTTTAGGCCAGGAAGTTTGTGCTACTTTGTTACCACAGCCCTAGGACACGAATACAGGGACTCGGTCTTAGATGAATCAGCGTTTCAGGAACTCAAGTAAGCAGACAGGACAAAGCTTGGTGATACTCTTGAGCTCCTGGATCAAGCCCTACCTGAGCACATTGGACTTCGAAGTTGGCTAAAGCCCACCATGCCCCTGTTTGTTTAAGGCAGGTGGAGGTGGGTTTTCTATTCATCCCAGCCAAAGAATTCCTGGCTGATAAACTGTTTTAATTCACCACTTCATTCCTCAGTCAGAAAAGCATATCAATACATCGAGAGTGGGAGACATCAATGAATCCATTCTCATTGAGGTTTTCAAACCGATTCCTTGCAAGCTTTGGTGCCATTCTAACTGTACAGAGAAGACCTCAAAACTGAGCAGGACCCCCAGTGGCTGGAAGGCATCACGGTTGAGATTGCTGGTCTCACTCTAGACCCAAAAGGTTGCTTGAGTGCCCCCACTGGGTGGAACCCCCTGAATGAAAACCATCTGAGGTTTGTGACAGTCACACTCTGCACATGAAAGTGAACATGACAGATGAATAAGCAAAATGTGGCACATCCCTGTAGTCCCAGGGCTACACTGGGAAGTACCAGTGTCAACTGGGGCAGGAAAGGGACAGGAAAGCCGAGGCCAGTTTTGTTGGGGGCGGGGTTCCATAGGAAAGGCAAAGCAAGAAAGAGCACAGCTCAGGTCTGGCCAGTCTGGATAATTCCACTGGGCACTGAGGCACCAGGGCTGTCCCCAGTTGCTACCCGGCCCTGGGATGACTCAGGAAAGGGGAAGTGTGGCTTGGTGGATGGGGGTATAGGCTCCAGATGGGTTGGTTTGCAGCTGAGAGGCATGCTCTTCGCTATACCTGAGAATGGCCTTGCTCTGGGAGAGGCAGTCTCTCCCTGGCTACATTAAAAAAAAAAATCATTCACCTTGATCATCTTCCCTCTCACGTCTTCGGACGTGACTATGAAACCTTTTGCTCAGCGGTGTAAGGAAATATAAGGAAAGTGCCACAGACTGAAATCTATGAAAGAACGCCGTACACAAAGCATCTTGCATCCCACAATCTTCAGTCATGAGAACGGAAGCATGGGTAAAAGTGTGGAGGAAAACATCAACAGAAAGCAGTTTGCTTAACTCTGTTAGAAGGGCACTCTGCAGCCACCACGTCTCAACTCACCACTCCTGTGGTGAAGATGGAAGCCTTGGCAAGAGTGTGCACGAGCACGTAAAGAAAGGGCCGTCCAGTTAATTCTGAGACCCAAATCTGTGTAGATAGACTACAACACCGAACCCACCTCCTGACGAATGAATCAACCAGGGATTTCTTCCCTGTGTGTGGAACCTTAAGGAAAGTGCCATAAACTTAGGTGTTGAGAACACTGGATCGATAGCATCTTACAACCCAGAGCTTCTGCCACGTAGACATAAATATTTGCCACGTTGGGTTGAAAGCAGAAGGAAAGTGGCTGAGACTTTGCTTCGAGAGAGGATCTTACCGAATCCATCCTTCGAGGGATGTCTTCTAACGTGTAGTGGGAAGCATTCAGATAAGTGTATTTCTCAGCATAAAGAAATGATTGTACACTTAACCTTTGGAACGAATTCCGTGGAAACCATCGGAAAACCACATTTTCTCTCATGAACCTGGAAGCATTGGCTCAAGGGTGAGGGAACATGTGACTCAGTGCGGTTTCCTAAACCCTGAGCACCGAGCATCTGGATAGAGAATGCCACTTCAAGCAGCCTGATGCACGGAGAGAGAAGCTTTCTCAGTTATGTGTGATGAACAGTAAGAGAAGTGTCCTTCGCTGAACACTAAGAAAGAGCACATTAGAGAAAACCTTCCAAATCCCATCTACCTTCATGAAGATGGAGGTATTTTTCAAAAGTGTGCATGAAAACACAAGGAAGGTGCATAGGATCACTTAAGAACACCCTTTGGAAAAGATCATCCCAACTCACATCTTCTAAAATGAACACAGACGAACTTGCAGAAGTGTTAGTGAAGGCATCAGGAGAGGTTCTAGCTTAGCAGCTGTGAGAACCAAGTCTGTGTTGTAGGAAGGCAACATCGATTTAATATCGTGAACCATGAATAAACACGCGTTTCCCTGTACGTGACAACGATAAAAAGCGATAAAAAAGCGAAAAAAACTGCCATAGAAGAAACTCTCAGTAAGAAGAGTGTAAGCAAATGGTATTCCAACTCAGATCGTCTGTCGTGATGATGGAAGCATGTTTCAGAGTGTGAATTAAAGTGCAAAGGAATGTGCTGTTAACCAATCCTTGATAAATAAAACTATATCGAAGCCATCTTCCCTCTCACGTCTTCGGACGTGACTATGAAACCTTTTGCTCAGCGGTGTAAGGAAATATAAGGAAAGTGCCACAGACTGAAATCTATGAAAGAACGCCGTACACAAAGCATCTTGCATCCCACAATCTTCAGTCATGAGAACGGAAGCATGGGTAAAAGTGTGGAGGAAAACATCAACAGAAAGCAGTTTGCTTAACTCTGTAGAAGGGCACTCTGCAGCCACCACGTCTCAACTCACCACTCCTGTGGTGAAGATGGAAGCCTTGGCAAGAGTGTGCACGAGCACGTAAAGAAAGGGCCGTCCAGTTAATTCTGAGACCCAAATCTGTGTAGATAGACTACAACACCGAACCCACCTCCTGACGAATGAATCAACCAGGGATTTCTTCCCTGTGTGTGAACCTTAAGGAAAGTGCCATAAACTTAATAGGCGTTGAGAACACTGGATCGATAGCATCTTACCACCCACAGCTTCAGTCAGGTAGATAGCAATATTTGCCACGTTGTGTTGAACGCAGAAGGAAAGTGGCTGAGATTAAACTTCGAGAAAGCACCATGCCGAATTGATCCTTCGAGGCATGTGTTCTTTCATGATGATGGAATCATGTTTCAGACTGTGAATTAAAGTGCAAGGAATGGGCCGTTAACCAATACTGGAGAAATAACACTGTATCGAAGCCATCTTCCCTCTCACGTCTTCGGACGTGACTATGAAACCTTTTGCTCAGCGGTGTAAGGAAATATAAGGAAAGTGCCACAGACTGAAATCTATGAAAGAACGCCGTACACAAAGCATCTTGCATCCCACAATCTTCAGTCATGAGAACGGAAGCATGGGTAAACGTGTGGAGGAAAACTTCAACAGAAAGCAGTTTGCTTAACTCTGTAGAAGGGCACTCTGCAGCCACCACGTCTCAACTCACCACTCCTGTGGTGAAGATGGAAACCTTGGCAAGAGTGTGCACGAGCACGTAAAGAAAGGGCCGTCCAGTTAATTCTGAGACCCAAATCTGTGTAGATAGACTACAACACCGAACCCACCTCCTGACGAATGAATCAACCAGGGATTTCTTCCCTGTGTGTGGAACCTTAAGGAAAGTGCCATAAACTTAACAGGAGATGAGAACACTGGATCGATTGCTTCTTACAACCCACGGCTTCTCTCTCGTAGACATAAACATTTGCCACGTTGGGTTGAAAGCAGAAGGAAAGTGGCTGAGACTTTGCTTCGAGAGAGGATCTTACCAAATCGATCCTTCGAGGCATGTCTTCTATCGTGTAGTGGGAAGCATTCAGATAAGTGCGTTTCTCAGCATAAAGAAATGATTGTACACTTAACATTTGGAAAGAATTCTGTGGAAACCATCTGAAACTCATGTTTTCTCTCATGAACCTGGAAGCATTGGCTCAAGGGTGAGGGAACATGCGACTCAGTGCGGTTTCCTAAACCCTGAGCACCGAGCCTCTGGTTAGAGAATGCCACTTCAAGCATCCTGATGCATGGAGAGAGAAGTTTTGTCAACTATCTGTATTGAACGGTAAGAGAAGTGCCCTGCCGGGAACACTAAGAGAGAGCGCCATCTAGAGACAACCTTCCAACTTCCATCTACCTTCATGAAGATGGATGTATTTTCCAAAAGTTTGTATTAAAACACAAGGCACGTGCTGTATGCTCACATAAGAACACCCTTTGTAGAAGATCTTCCAACTCACATCTTCTGTAATGAAGATGGAAGTACTTGCAGAAGTGTGAGTGAACGCCTCAGGAGAGGTTCTAGCTAAGTAGCATTGAGAACCAAGTCTGTGTTGTAGGAAGGCAACAACGATCTAACGTCGTTACCCATGAATACGCACGCATTTCCCAAAACGTGTGTTGAAACTTCAGGAAAATGCCATAGACGTAACCCTCAGTAAGGAGAGGGAATGCAAAGTGTCTTCTACCTCCCGTCTGTCACGATGATGGAAGCTTGTTTCAGAGTGTGAATTTAAGGGTAAGGAAAGGGCCGTTAACCGATCTTTGAGAAAGATCACTGTATCGAAGCCATCTTCCATCTCACATCTTCGGATGTGAAGATGAAAACTTTTGCACAGGGGTGTAAGGAAATATAAGGAAAGTGCCACAGACTGAAATCTAAGAAAGAACGCCGTACAGAAAGCATCTTGCATCCCGCAATCTTCAGTCATGAGAACGGAAGCATGTGCAAAAGTGTACAAAAACATCAACATAAAGCACTCTGCTTAACGTGGTAGAAGAACACTGTGCAGCCACCATGTCTCAACTCATCACTCCTGTCATGAAGATGGAGCTTTGTAAGGAAAGGGTAGTTAAGCAATCTTTGAGAAAGAATACTGTGTCGAAGCCATCTTCCCTCTCACGTCTTCAGACGTGAATACGTAACCGTTTGCACAGGGATGTAAGGAAATATAAGGAAAGTGCCACAGACTGAAATCTATGAAAGAACGCCGTACACAAAGCATCTTGCATCCCACAATCTTCAGTCATGAGAACGGAAGCATGGGTAAAAGTGTGGAGGAAAACATCAACAGAAAGCAGTTTGCTTAACTCTGTTAGAAGGGCACTCTGCAGCCACCACGTCTCAACTCACCACTCCTGTGGTGAAGATGGAAGCCTTGGCAAGAGTGTGCACGAGCACGTAAAGAAAGGGCCGTCCAGTTAATTCTGAGACCCAAATCTGTGTAGATAGACTACAACACCGAACCCACCTCCTGACGAATGAATCAACCAGGGATTTCTTCCCTGTGTGTGGAACCTTAAGGAAAGTGCCATAAACTTAGGTGTTGAGAACACTGGATCGATAGCATCTTACAACCCAGAGCTTCTGCCACGTAGACATAAATATTTGCCACGTTGGGTTGAAAGCAGAAGGAAAGTGGCTGAGACTTTGCTTCGAGAGAGGATCTTACCGAATCCATCCTTCGAGAGATGTCTTCTAACGTGTAGTGGGAAGCATTCAGATAAGTGTATTTCTCAGCATAAAGAAATGATTGTACACTTAACCTTTGGAACGAATTCCGTGGAAACCATCGGAAAACCACATTTTCTCTCATGAACCTGGAAGCATTGGCTCAAGGGTGAGGGAACATGTGACTCAGTGCGGTTTCCTAAACCCTGAGCACCGAGCATCTGGATAGAGAATGCCACTTCAAGCAGCCTGATGCACGGAGAGAGAAGCTTTCTCAGTTATGTGTGATGAACAGTAAGAGAAGTGTCCTTCGCTGAACACTAAGAAAGAGCACATTAGAGAAAACCTTCCAAATCCCATCTACCTTCATGAAGATGGAGGTATTTTTCAAAAGTGTGCATGAAAACACAAGGAAGGTGCATAGGATCACTTAAGAACACCCTTTGGAAAAGATCATCCCAACTCACATCTTCTAAAATGAACACAGACGAACTTGCAGAAGTGTTAGTGAAGGCATCAGGAGAGGTTCTAGCTTAGCAGCTGTGAGAACCAAGTCTGTGTTGTAGGAAGGCAACATCGATTTAATATCGTGAACCATGAATAAACACGCGTTTCCCTGTACGTGTCAACGATAAAAAGCGATAAAAAAGCGATAAAAAAGCGAAAAAAACTGCCATAGAAGAAACTCTCAGTAAGAAGAGTGTAAGCAAATGGTATTCCAACTCAGATCGTCTGTCGTGATGATGGAAGCATGTTTCAGAGTGTGAATTAAAGTGCAAAGGAATGTGCTGTTAACCAATCCTTGATAAATAAAACTATATCGAAGCCATCTTCCCTCTCACGTCTTCGGACGTGACTATGAAACCTTTTGCTCAGCGGTGTAAGGAAATATAAGGAAAGTGCCACAGACTGAAATCTATGAAAGAACGCCGTACACAAAGCATCTTGCATCCCACAATCTTCAGTCATGAGAACGGAAGCATGGGTAAAAGTGTGGAGGAAAACATCAACAGAAAGCAGTTTGCTTAACTCTGTAGAAGGGCACTCTGCAGCCACCACGTCTCAACTCACCACTCCTGTGGTGAAGATGGAAGCCTTGGCAAGAGTGTGCACGAGCACGTAAAGAAAGGGCCGTCCAGTTAATTCTGAGACCCAAATCTGTGTAGATAGACTACAACACCGAACCCACCTCCTGACGAATGAATCAACCAGGGATTTCTTCCCTGTGTGTGGAACCTTAAGGAAAGTGCCATAAACTTAACAGGAGATGAGAACACTGGATCGATTGCTTCTTACAACCCACGGCTTCTCTCTCGTAGACATAAACATTTGCCACGTTGGGTTGAAAGCAGAAGGAAAGTGGCTGAGACTTTGCTTCGAGAGAGGATCTTACCAAATCGATCCTTCGAGGCATGTCTTCTATCGTGTAGTGGGAAGCATTCAGATAAGTGCGTTTCTCAGCATAAAGAAATGATTGTACACTTAACATTTGGAAAGAATTCTGTGGAAACCATCTGAAACTCACGTTTTCTCTCATGAACCTGGAAGCATTGGCTCAAGGGTGAGGGAACATGTGACTCAGTGCGGTTTCCTAAACCCCGAGCACCGAGCCTCTGGTTAGAGAATGCCACTTCAAGCATCCTGATGCATGGAGAGAGAAGTTTTGTCAACTATCTGTATTGAACGGTAAGAGAAGTGCCCTGCCGGGAACACTAAGAGAGAGCGCCATCTAGAGACAACCTTCCAACTTCCATCTACCTTCATGAAGATGGATGTATTTTCCAAAAGTTTGTATTAAAACACAAGGCACGTGCTGTATGCTCACATAAGAACACCCTTTGTAGAAGATCTTCCAACTCACATCTTCTGGAATGAAGATGGAAGTACTTGCAGAAGTGTGAGTGAACGCCTCAGGAGAGTTTCTAGCTAAGTAGCATTGAGAACCAAGTCTGTGTTGTAGGAAGGCAACAACGATCTAACGTCGTTACCCATGAATACGCACGCATTTCCCAAAACGTGTGTTGAAACTTCAGGAAAATGCCATAGACGTAACCCTCAGTAAGGAGAGGGAATGCAAAGTGTCTTCTACCTCCCGTCTGTCACGATGATGGAAGCTTGTTTCAGAGTGTGAATTTAAGGGTAAGGAAAGGGCCGTTAACCGATCTTTGAGAAAGATCACTGTATCGAAGCCATCTTCCATCTCACATCTTCGGATGTGAAGATGAAAACTTTTGCACAGGGGTGTAAGGAAATATAAGGAAAGTGCCACAGACTGAAATCTATGAAAGAACGCCATACAGAAAGCATCTTGCATCCCGCAATCTTCAGTCATGAGAACGGAAGCATGTGCAAAAGCGTACAAAAACATCAACATAAAGCACTCTGCTTAACGTGGTAGGAGAACACTGTGCAGCCACCATGTCTCAACTCATCACTCCTGTCGTGAAGATGGAGCTTTGTAAGGAAAGGGTAGTTAAGCAATCTTTGAGAAAGAATACTGTGTCGAAGCCATCTTCCCTCTCACGTCTTCAGACGTGAATACGTAACCGTTTGCACAGGGATGTAAGGAAATATAAGGAAAGTGCCACAGACTGAAATCTATGAAAGAACGCCGTACACAAAGCATCTTGCATCCCACAATCTTCAGTCATGAGAACGGAAGCATGGGTAAAAGTGTGGAGGAAAACATCAACAGAAAGCAGTTTGCTTAACTCTGTTAGAAGGGCACTCTGCAGCCACCACGTCTCAACTCACCACTCCTGTGGTGAAGATGGAAGCCTTGGCAAGAGTGTGCACGAGCACGTAAAGAAAGGGCCGTCCAGTTAATTCTGAGACCCAAATCTGTGTAGATGGACTACAACACCGAACCCACCTCCTGACGAATGAATCAACCAGGGATTTCTTCCCTTTGTGTGGAACCTTAAGGAAAGTGCCATAAACTTAGGTGTTGAGAACACTGGATCGATAGCATCTTACAACCCAGAGCTTCTGCCACGTAGACATAAATATTTGCCACGTTGGGTTGAAAGCAGAAGGAAAGTGGCTGAGACTTTGCTTCGAGAGAGGATCTTACCGAATCCATCCTTCGAGGGATGTCTTCTAACGTGTAGTGGGAAGCATTCAGATAAGTGTATTTCTCAGCATAAAGAAATGATTGTACACTTAACCTTTGGAACGAATTCCGTGGAAACCATCGGAAAACCACATTTTCTCTCATGAACCTGGAAGCATTGGCTCAAGGGTGAGGGAACATGTGACTCAGTGCGGTTTCCTAAACCCTGAGCACCGAGCATCTGGATAGAGAATGCCACTTCAAGCAGCCTGATGCACGGAGAGAGAAGCTTTCTCAGTTATGTGTGATGAACAGTAAGAGAAGTGTCCTTCGCTGAACACTAAGAAAGAGCACATTAGAGAAAACCTTCCAAATCCCATCTACCTTCATGAAGATGGAGGTATTTTTCAAAAGTGTGCATGAAAACACAAGGAAGGTGCATAGGATCACTTAAGAACACCCTTTGGAAAAGATCATCCCAACTCACATCTTCTAAAATGAACACAGACGAACTTGCAGAAGTGTTAGTGAAGGCATCAGGAGAGGTTCTAGCTTAGCAGCTGTGAGAACCAAGTCTGTGTTGTAGGAAGGCAACATCGATTTAATATCGTGAACCATGAATAAACACGCGTTTCCCTGTACGTGACAACGATAAAAAGCGATAAAAAAGCGATAAAAAAGCGAAAAAAACTGCCATAGAAGAAACTCTCAGTAAGAAGAGTGTAAGCAAATGGTATTCCAACTCAGATCGTCTGTCGTGATGATGGAAGCATGTTTCAGAGTGTGAATTAAAGTGCAAAGGAATGTGCTGTTAACCAATCCTTGATAAATAAAACTATATCGAAGCCATCTTCCCTCTCACGTCTTCGGACGTGACTATGAAACCTTTTGCTCAGCAGTGTAAGGAAATATAAGGAAAGTGCCACAGACTGAAATCTATGAAAGAACGCCGTACACAAAGCATCGTGCATCCCACAATCTTCAGTCATGAGAACGGAAGCATGGGTAAAAGTGTGGAGGAAAACATCAACAGAAAGCAGTTTGCTTAACTCTGTAGAAGGGCACTCTGCAGCCACCACGTCTCAACTCACCACTCCTGTGGTGAAGATGGAAACCTTGGCAAGAGTGTGCACGAGCACGTAAAGAAAGGGCCGTCCAGTTAATTCTGAGACCCAAATCTGTGTAGATAGACTACAACACCGAACCCACCTCCTGACGAATGAATCAACCAGGGATTTCTTCCCTGTGTGTGAACCTTAAGGAAAGTGCCATAAACTTAATAGGCGTTGAGAACACTGGATCGATAGCATCTTACCACCCACAGCTTCAGTCAGGTAGATAGCAATATTTGCCACGTTGTGTTGAACGCAGAAGGAAAGTGGCTGAGATTAAACTTCGAGAAAGCACCATGCCGAATTGATCCTTCGAGGCATGTGTTCTTTCATGATGATGGAATCATGTTTCAGACTGTGAATTAAAGTGCAAGGAATGGGCCGTTAACCAATACTGGAGAAATAACACTGTATCGAAGCCATCTTCCCTCTCACGTCTTCGGACGTGACTATGAAACCTTTTGCTCAGCGGTGTAAGGAAATATAAGGAAAGTGCCACAGACTGAAATCTATGAAAGAACGCCGTACACAAAGCATCTTGCATCCCACAATCTTCAGTCATGAGAACGGAAGCATGGGTAAACGTGTGGAGGAAAACTTCAACAGAAAGCAGTTTGCTTAACTCTGTAGAAGGGCACTCTGCAGCCACCACGTCTCAACTCACCACTCCTGTGGTGAAGATGGAAACCTTGGCAAGAGTGTGCACGAGCACGTAAAGAAAGGGCCGTCCAGTTAATTCTGAGACCCAAATCTGTGTAGATAGACTACAACACCGAACCCACCTCCTGACGAATGAATCAACCAGGGATTTCTTCCCTGTGTGTGGAACCTTAAGGAAAGTGCCATAAACTTAACAGGAGATGAGAACACTGGATCGATTGCTTCTTACAACCCACGGCTTCTCTCTCGTAGACATAAACATTTGCCACGTTGGGTTGAAAGCAGAAGGAAAGTGGCTGAGACTTTGCTTCGAGAGAGGATCTTACCAAATCGATCCTTCGAGGCATGTCTTCTATCGTGTAGTGGGAAGCATTCAGATAAGTGCGTTTCTCAGCATAAAGAAATGATTGTACACTTAACATTTGGAAAGAATTCTGTGGAAACCATCTGAAACTCACGTTTTCTCTCATGAACCTGGAAGCATTGGCTCAAGGGTGAGGGAACATGTGACTCAGTGCGGTTTCCTAAACCCCGAGCACCGAGCCTCTGGTTAGAGAATGCCACTTCAAGCATCCTGATGCATGGAGAGAGAAGTTTTGTCAACTATCTGTATTGAACGGTAAGAGAAGTGCCCTGCCGGGAACACTAAGAGAGAGCGCCATCTAGAGACAACCTTCCAACTTCCATCTACCTTCATGAAGATGGATGTATTTTCCAAAAGTTTGTATTAAAACACAAGGCACGTGCTGTATGCTCACATAAGAACACCCTTTGTAGAAGATCTTCCAACTCACATCTTCTGGAATGAAGATGGAAGTACTTGCAGAAGTGTGAGTGAACGCCTCAGGAGAGTTTCTAGCTAAGTAGCATTGAGAACCAAGTCTGTGTTGTAGGAAGGCAACAACGATCTAACGTCGTTACCCATGAATACGCACGCATTTCCCAAAACGTGTGTTGAAACTTCAGGAAAATGCCATAGACGTAACCCTCAGTAAGGAGAGGGAATGCAAAGTGTCTTCTACCTCCCGTCTGTCACGATGATGGAAGCTTGTTTCAGAGTGTGAATTTAAGGGTAAGGAAAGGGCCGTTAACCGATCTTTGAGAAAGATCACTGTATCGAAGCCATCTTCCATCTCACATCTTCGGATGTGAAGATGAAAACTTTTGCACAGGGGTGTAAGGAAATATAAGGAAAGTGCCACAGACTGAAATCTATGAAAGAACGCCGTACAGAAAGCATCTTGCATCCCGCAATCTTCAGTCATGAGAACGGAAGCATGTGCAAAAGCGTACAAAAACATCAACATAAAGCACTCTGCTTAACGTGGTAGGAGAACACTGTGCAGCCACCATGTCTCAACTCATCACTCCTGTCGTGAAGATGGAGCTTTGTAAGGAAAGGGTAGTTAAGCAATCTTTGAGAAAGAATACTGTGTCGAAGCCATCTTCCCTCTCACGTCTTCAGACGTGAATACGTAACCGTTTGCACAGGGATGTAAGGAAATATAAGGAAAGTGCCACAGACTGAAATCTATGAAAGAACGCCGTACACAAAGCATCTTGCATCCCACAATCTTCAGTCATGAGAACGGAAGCATGGGTAAAAGTGTGGAGGAAAACATCAACAGAAAGCAGTTTGCTTAACTCTGTTAGAAGGGCACTCTGCAGCCACCACGTCTCAACTCACCACTCCTGTGGTGAAGATGGAAGCCTTGGCAAGAGTGTGCACGAGCACGTAAAGAAAGGGCCGTCCAGTTAATTCTGAGACCCAAATCTGTGTAGATGGACTACAACACCGAACCCACCTCCTGACGAATGAATCAACCAGGGATTTCTTCCCTTTGTGTGGAACCTTAAGGAAAGTGCCATAAACTTAGGTGTTGAGAACACTGGATCGATAGCATCTTACAACCCAGAGCTTCTGCCACGTAGACATAAATATTTGCCACGTTGGGTTGAAAGCAGAAGGAAAGTGGCTGAGACTTTGCTTCGAGAGAGGATCTTACCGAATCCATCCTTCGAGGGATGTCTTCTAACGTGTAGTGGGAAGCATTCAGATAAGTGTATTTCTCAGCATAAAGAAATGATTGTACACTTAACCTTTGGAACGAATTCCGTGGAAACCATCGGAAAACCACATTTTCTCTCATGAACCTGGAAGCATTGGCTCAAGGGTGAGGGAACATGTGACTCAGTGCGGTTTCCTAAACCCTGAGCACCGAGCATCTGGATAGAGAATGCCACTTCAAGCAGCCTGATGCACGGAGAGAGAAGCTTTCTCAGTTATGTGTGATGAACAGTAAGAGAAGTGTCCTTCGCTGAACACTAAGAAAGAGCACATTAGAGAAAACCTTCCAAATCCCATCTACCTTCATGAAGATGGAGGTATTTTTCAAAAGTGTGCATGAAAACACAAGGAAGGTGCATAGGATCACTTAAGAACACCCTTTGGAAAAGATCATCCCAACTCACATCTTCTAAAATGAACACAGACGAACTTGCAGAAGTGTTAGTGAAGGCATCAGGAGAGGTTCTAGCTTAGCAGCTGTGAGAACCAAGTCTGTGTTGTAGGAAGGCAACATCGATTTAATATCGTGAACCATGAATAAACACGCGTTTCCCTGTACGTGACAACGATAAAAAGCGATAAAAAAGCGATAAAAAAGCGAAAAAAACTGCCATAGAAGAAACTCTCAGTAAGAAGAGTGTAAGCAAATGGTATTCCAACTCAGATCGTCTGTCGTGATGATGGAAGCATGTTTCAGAGTGTGAATTAAAGTGCAAAGGAATGTGCTGTTAACCAATCCTTGATAAATAAAACTATATCGAAGCCATCTTCCCTCTCACGTCTTCGGACGTGACTATGAAACCTTTTGCTCAGCGGTGTAAGGAAATATAAGGAAAGTGCCACAGACTGAAATCTATGAAAGAACGCCGTACACAAAGCATCTTGCATCCCACAATCTTCAGTCATGAGAACGGAAGCATGGGTAAAAGTGTGGAGGAAAACATCAACAGAAAGCAGTTTGCTTAACTCTGTAGAAGGGCACTCTGCAGCCACCACGTCTCAACTCACCACTCCTGTGGTGAAGATGGAAGCCTTGGCAAGAGTGTGCACGAGCACGTAAAGAAAGGGCCGTCCAGTTAATTCTGAGACCCAAATCTGTGTAGATAGACTACAACACCGAACCCACCTCCTGACGAATGAATCAACCAGGGATTTCTTCCCTGTGTGTGAACCTTAAGGAAAGTGCCATAAACTTAATAGGCGTTGAGAACACTGGATCGATAGCATCTTACCACCCACAGCTTCAGTCAGGTAGATAGCAATATTTGCCACGTTGTGTTGAACGCAGAAGGAAAGTGGCTGAGATTAAACTTCGAGAAAGCACCATGCCGAATTGATCCTTCGAGGCATGTGTTCTTTCATGATGATGGAATCATGTTTCAGACTGTGAATTAAAGTGCAAGGAATGGGCCGTTAACCAATACTGGAGAAATAACACTGTATCGAAGCCATCTTCCCTCTCACGTCTTCGGACGTGACTATGAAACCTTTTGCTCAGCGGTGTAAGGAAATATAAGGAAAGTGCCACAGACTGAAATCTATGAAAGAACGCCGTACACAAAGCATCTTGCATCCCACAATCTTCAGTCATGAGAACGGAAGCATGGGTAAACGTGTGGAGGAAAACTTCAACAGAAAGCAGTTTGCTTAACTCTGTAGAAGGGCACTCTGCAGCCACCACGTCTCAACTCACCACTCCTGTGGTGAAGATGGAAACCTTGGCAAGAGTGTGCACGAGCACGTAAAGGGCCGTCCAGTTAATTCTGAGACCCAAATCTGTGTAGATAGACTACAACACCGAACCCACCTCCTGACGAATGAATCAACCAGGGATTTCTTCCCTGTGTGTGGAACCTTAAGGAAAGTGCCATAAACTTAACAGGAGATGAGAACACTGGATCGATTGCTTCTTACAACCCACGGCTTCTCTCTCGTAGACATAAACATTTGCCACGTTGGGTTGAAAGCAGAAGGAAAGTGGCTGAGACTTTGCTTCGAGAGAGGATCTTACCAAATCGATCCTTCGAGGCATGTCTTCTATCGTGTAGTGGGAAGCATTCAGATAAGTGCGTTTCTCAGCATAAAGAAATGATTGTACACTTAACATTTGGAAAGAATTCTGTGGAAACCATCTGAAACTCACGTTTTCTCTCATGAACCTGGAAGCATTGGCTCAAGGGTGAGGGAACATGTGACTCAGTGCGGTTTCCTAAACCCTGAGCACCGAGCCTCTGGTTAGAGAATGCCACTTCAAGCATCCTGATGCATGGAGAGAGAAGTTTTGTCAACTATCTGTATTGAACGGTAAGAGAAGTGCCCTGCCGGGAACACTAAGAGAGAGCGCCATCTAGAGACAACCTTCCAACTTCCATCTACCTTCATGAAGATGGATGTATTTTCCAAAAGTTTGTATTAAAACACAAGGCACGTGCTGTATGCTCACATAAGAACACCCTTTGTAGAAGATCTTCCAACTCACATCTTCTGGAATGAAGATGGAAGTACTTGCAGAAGTGTGAGTGAACGCATCAGGAGAGTTTCTAGCTAAGTAGCATTGAGAACCAAGTCTGTGTTGTAGGAAGGCAACAACGATCTAACGTCGTTACCCATGAATACGCACGCATTTCCCAAAACGTGTGTTGAAACTTCAGGAAAATGCCATAGACGTAACCCTCAGTAAGGAGAGGGAATGCAAAGTGTCTTCTACCTCCCGTCTGTCACGATGATGGAAGCTTGTTTCAGAGTGTGAATTTAAGGGTAAGGAAAGGGCCGTTAACCGATCTTTGAGAAAGATCACTGTATCGAAGCCATCTTCCATCTCACATCTTCGGATGTGAAGATGAAAACTTTTGCACAGGGGTGTAAGGAAATATAAGGAAAGTGCCACAGACTGAAATCTATGAAAGAACGCCGTACAGAAAGCATCTTGCATCCCGCAATCTTCAGTCATGAGAACGGAAGCATGTGCAAAAGCGTACAAAAACATCAACATAAAGCACTCTGCTTAACGTGGTAGGAGAACACTGTGCAGCCACCATGTCTCAACTCATCACTCCTGTCGTGAAGATGGAGCTTTGTAAGGAAAGGGTAGTTAAGCAATCTTTGAGAAAGAATACTGTGTCGAAGCCATCTTCCCTCTCACGTCTTCAGACGTGAATACGTAACCGTTTGCACAGGGATGTAAGGAAATATAAGGAAAGTGCCACAGACTGAAATCTATGAAAGAACGCCGTACACAAAGCATCTTGCATCCCACAATCTTCAGTCATGAGAACGGAAGCATGGGTAAAAGTGTGGAGGAAAACATCAACAGAAAGCAGTTTGCTTAACTCTGTTAGAAGGGCACTCTGCAGCCACCACGTCTCAACTCACCACTCCTGTGGTGAAGATGGAAGCCTTGGCAAGAGTGTGCACGAGCACGTAAAGAAAGGGCCGTCCAGTTAATTCTGAGACCCAAATCTGTGTAGATGGACTACAACACCGAACCCACCTCCTGACGAATGAATCAACCAGGGATTTCTTCCCTTTGTGTGGAACCTTAAGGAAAGTGCCATAAACTTAGGTGTTGAGAACACTGGATCGATAGCATCTTACAACCCAGAGCTTCTGCCACGTAGACATAAATATTTGCCACGTTGGGTTGAAAGCAGAAGGAAAGTGGCTGAGACTTTGCTTCGAGAGAGGATCTTACCGAATCCATCCTTCGAGGGATGTCTTCTAACGTGTAGTGGGAAGCATTCAGATAAGTGTATTTCTCAGCATAAAGAAATGATTGTACACTTAACCTTTGGAACGAATTCCGTGGAAACCATCGGAAAACCACATTTTCTCTCATGAACCTGGAAGCATTGGCTCAAGGGTGAGGGAACATGTGACTCAGTGCGGTTTCCTAAACCCTGAGCACCGAGCATCTGGATAGAGAATGCCACTTCAAGCAGCCTGATGCACGGAGAGAGAAGCTTTCTCAGTTATGTGTGATGAACAGTAAGAGAAGTGTCCTTCGCTGAACACTAAGAAAGAGCACATTAGAGAAAACCTTCCAAATCCCATCTACCTTCATGAAGATGGAGGTATTTTTCAAAAGTGTGCATGAAAACACAAGGAAGGTGCATAGGATCACTTAAGAACACCCTTTGGAAAAGATCATCCCAACTCACATCTTCTAAAATGAACACAGACGAACTTGCAGAAGTGTTAGTGAAGGCATCAGGAGAGGTTCTAGCTTAGCAGCTGTGAGAACCAAGTCTGTGTTGTAGGAAGGCAACATCGATTTAATATCGTGAACCATGAATAAACACGCGTTTCCCTGTACGTGACAACGATAAAAAGCGATAAAAAAGCGATAAAAAAGCGAAAAAAACTGCCATAGAAGAAACTCTCAGTAAGAAGAGTGTAAGCAAATGGTATTCCAACTCAGATCGTCTGTCGTGATGATGGAAGCATGTTTCAGAGTGTGAATTAAAGTGCAAAGGAATGTGCTGTTAACCAATCCTTGATAAATAAAACTATATCGAAGCCATCTTCCCTCTCACGTCTTCGGACGTGACTATGAAACCTTTTGCTCAGCGGTGTAAGGAAATATAAGGAAAGTGCCACAGACTGAAATCTATGAAAGAACGCCGTACACAAAGCATCTTGCATCCCACAATCTTCAGTCATGAGAACGGAAGCATGGGTAAAAGTGTGGAGGAAAACATCAACAGAAAGCAGTTTGCTTAACTCTGTAGAAGGGCACTCTGCAGCCACCACGTCTCAACTCACCACTCCTGTGGTGAAGATGGAAGCCTTGGCAAGAGTGTGCACGAGCACGTAAAGAAAGGGCCGTCCAGTTAATTCTGAGACCCAAATCTGTGTAGATAGACTACAACACCGAACCCACCTCCTGACGAATGAATCAACCAGGGATTTCTTCCCTGTGTGTGAACCTTAAGGAAAGTGCCATAAACTTAATAGGCGTTGAGAACACTGGATCGATAGCATCTTACCACCCACAGCTTCAGTCAGGTAGATAGCAATATTTGCCACGTTGTGTTGAACGCAGAAGGAAAGTGGCTGAGATTAAACTTCGAGAAAGCACCATGCCGAATTGATCCTTCGAGGCATGTGTTCTTTCATGATGATGGAATCATGTTTCAGACTGTGAATTAAAGTGCAAGGAATGGGCCGTTAACCAATACTGGAGAAATAACACTGTATCGAAGCCATCTTCCCTCTCACGTCTTCGGACGTGACTATGAAACCTTTTGCTCAGCGGTGTAAGGAAATATAAGGAAAGTGCCACAGACTGAAATCTATGAAAGAACGCCGTACACAAAGCATCTTGCATCCCACAATCTTCAGTCATGAGAACGGAAGCATGGGTAAACGTGTGGAGGAAAACTTCAACAGAAAGCAGTTTGCTTAACTCTGTAGAAGGGCACTCTGCAGCCACCACGTCTCAACTCACCACTCCTGTGGTGAAGATGGAAACCTTGGCAAGAGTGTGCACGAGCACGTAAAGGGCCGTCCAGTTAATTCTGAGACCCAAATCTGTGTAGATAGACTACAACACCGAACCCACCTCCTGACGAATGAATCAACCAGGGATTTCTTCCCTGTGTGTGGAACCTTAAGGAAAGTGCCATAAACTTAACAGGAGATGAGAACACTGGATCGATTGCTTCTTACAACCCACGGCTTCTCTCTCGTAGACATAAACATTTGCCACGTTGGGTTGAAAGCAGAAGGAAAGTGGCTGAGACTTTGCTTCGAGAGAGGATCTTACCAAATCGATCCTTCGAGGCATGTCTTCTATCGTGTAGTGGGAAGCATTCAGATAAGTGCGTTTCTCAGCATAAAGAAATGATTGTACACTTAACATTTGGAAAGAATTCTGTGGAAACCATCTGAAACTCACGTTTTCTCTCATGAACCTGGAAGCATTGGCTCAAGGGTGAGGGAACATGTGACTCAGTGCGGTTTCCTAAACCCTGAGCACCGAGCCTCTGGTTAGAGAATGCCACTTCAAGCATCCTGATGCATGGAGAGAGAAGTTTTGTCAACTATCTGTATTGAACGGTAAGAGAAGTGCCCTGCCGGGAACACTAAGAGAGAGCGCCATCTAGAGACAACCTTCCAACTTCCATCTACCTTCATGAAGATGGATGTATTTTCCAAAAGTTTGTATTAAAACACAAGGCACGTGCTGTATGCTCACATAAGAACACCCTTTGTAGAAGATCTTCCAACTCACATCTTCTGGAATGAAGATGGAAGTACTTGCAGAAGTGTGAGTGAACGCATCAGGAGAGTTTCTAGCTAAGTAGCATTGAGAACCAAGTCTGTGTTGTAGGAAGGCAACAACGATCTAACGTCGTTACCCATGAATACGCACGCATTTCCCAAAACGTGTGTTGAAACTTCAGGAAAATGCCATAGACGTAACCCTCAGTAAGGAGAGGGAATGCAAAGTGTCTTCTACCTCCCGTCTGTCACGATGATGGAAGCTTGTTTCAGAGTGTGAATTTAAGGGTAAGGAAAGGGCCGTTAACCGATCTTTGAGAAAGATCACTGTATCGAAGCCATCTTCCATCTCACATCTTCGGATGTGAAGATGAAAACTTTTGCACAGGGGTGTAAGGAAATATAAGGAAAGTGCCACAGACTGAAATCTATGAAAGAACGCCGTACAGAAAGCATCTTGCATCCCGCAATCTTCAGTCATGAGAACGGAAGCATGTGCAAAAGCGTACAAAAACATCAACATAAAGCACTCTGCTTAACGTGGTAGAAGAACACTGTGCAGCCACCATGTCTCAACTCATCACTCCTGTCGTGAAGATGGAGCTTTGTAAGGAAAGGGTAGTTAAGCAATCTTTGAGAAAGAATACTGTGTCGAAGCCATCTTCCCTCTCACGTCTTCAGACGTGAATACGTAACCGTTTGCACAGGGATGTAAGGAAATATAAGGAAAGTGCCACAGACTGAAATCTATGAAAGAACGCCGTACACAAAGCATCTTGCATCCCACAATCTTCAGTCATGAGAACGGAAGCATGGGTAAAAGTGTGGAGGAAAACATCAACAGAAAGCAGTTTGCTTAACTCTGTTAGAAGGGCACTCTGCAGCCACCACGTCTCAACTCACCACTCCTGTGGTGAAGATGGAAGCCTTGGCAAGAGTGTGCACGAGCACGTAAAGAAAGGGCCGTCCAGTTAATTCTGAGACCCAAATCTGTGTAGATGGACTACAACACCGAACCCACCTCCTGACGAATGAATCAACCAGGGATTTCTTCCCTTTGTGTGGAACCTTAAGGAAAGTGCCATAAACTTAGGTGTTGAGAACACTGGATCGATAGCATCTTACAACCCAGAGCTTCTGCCACGTAGACATAAATATTTGCCACGTTGGGTTGAAAGCAGAAGGAAAGTGGCTGAGACTTTGCTTCGAGAGAGGATCTTACCGAATCCATCCTTCGAGGGATGTCTTCTAACGTGTAGTGGGAAGCATTCAGATAAGTGTATTTCTCAGCATAAAGAAATGATTGTACACTTAACCTTTGGAACGAATTCCGTGGAAACCATCGGAAAACCACATTTTCTCTCATGAACCTGGAAGCATTGGCTCAAGGGTGAGGGAACATGTGACTCAGTGCGGTTTTCTAAACCCTGAGCACCGAGCATCTGGATAGAGAATGCCACTTCAAGCAGCCTGATGCACGGAGAGAGAAGCTTTCTCAGTTATGTGTGATGAACAGTAAGAGAAGTGTCCTTCGCTGAACACTAAGAAAGAGCACATTAGAGAAAACCTTCCAAATCCCATCTACCTTCATGAAGATGGAGGTATTTTTCAAAAGTGTGCATGAAAACACAAGGAAGGTGCATAGGATCACTTAAGAACACCCTTTGGAAAAGATCATCCCAACTCACATCTTCTAAAATGAACACAGACGAACTTGCAGAAGTGTTAGTGAAGGCATCAGGAGAGGTTCTAGCTTAGCAGCTGTGAGAACCAAGTCTGTGTTGTAGGAAGGCAACATCGATTTAATATCGTGAACCATGAATAAACACGCGTTTCCCTGTACGTGTCAACGATAAAAAGCGATAAAAAAGCGATAAAAAAGCGAAAAAAACTGCCATAGAAGAAACTCTCAGTAAGAAGAGTGTAAGCAAATGGTATTCCAACTCAGATCGTCTGTCGTGATGATGGAAGCATGTTTCAGAGTGTGAATTAAAGTGCAAAGGAATGTGCTGTTAACCAATCCTTGATAAATAAAACTATATCGAAGCCATCTTCCCTCTCACGTCTTCGGACGTGACTATGAAACCTTTTGCTCAGCGGTGTAAGGAAATATAAGGAAAGTGCCACAGACTGAAATCTATGAAAGAACGCCGTACACAAAGCATCTTGCATCCCACAATCTTCAGTCATGAGAACGGAAGCATGGGTAAAAGTGTGGAGGAAAACATCAACAGAAAGCAGTTTGCTTAACTCTGTAGAAGGGCACTCTGCAGCCACCACGTCTCAACTCACCACTCCTGTGGTGAAGATGGAAGCCTTGGCAAGAGTGTGCACGAGCACGTAAAGAAAGGGCCGTCCAGTTAATTCTGAGACCCAAATCTGTGTAGATGGACTACAACACCGAACCCACCTCCTGACGAATGAATCAACCAGGGATTTCTTCCCTGTGTGTGGAACCTTAAGGAAAGTGCCATAAACTTAGGTGTTGAGAACACTGGATCGATAGCATCTTACAACCCAGAGCTTCTGCCACGTAGACATAAATATTTGCCACGTTGGGTTGAAAGCAGAAGGAAAGTGGCTGAGACTTTGCTTCGAGAGAGGATCTTACCGAATCCATCCTTCGAGGGATGTCTTCTAACGTGTAGTGGGAAGCATTCAGATAAGTGTATTTCTCAGCATAAAGAAATGATTGTACACTTAACCTTTGGAACGAATTCCGTGGAAACCATCGGAAAACCACATTTTCTCTCATGAACCTGGAAGCATTGGCTCAAGGGTGAGGGAACATGTGACTCAGTGCGGTTTCCTAAACCCTGAGCACCGAGCATCTGGATAGAGAATGCCACTTCAAGCAGCCTGATGCACGGAGAGAGAAGCTTTCTCAGTTATGTGTGATGAACAGTAAGAGAAGTGTCCTTCGCTGAACACTAAGAAAGAGCACATTAGAGAAAACCTTCCAAATCCCACCTACCTTCATGAAGATGGAGGTATTTTTCAAAAGTGTGCATGAAAACACAAGGAAGGTGCATAGGATCACTTAAGAACACCCTTTGGAAAAGATCATCCCAACTCACATCTTCTAAAATGAACACAGACGAACTTGCAGAAGTGTTAGTGAAGGCATCAGGAGAGGTTCTAGCTTAGCAGCTGTGAGAACCAAGTCTGTGTTGTAGGAAGGCAACATCGATTTAATATCGTGAACCATGAATAAACACGCGTTTCCCTGTACGTGTCAACGATAAAAAGCGATAAAAAAGCGATAAAAAAGCGAAAAAAACTGCCATAGAAGAAACTCTCAGTAAGAAGAGTGTAAGCAAATGGTATTCCAACTCAGATCGTCTGTCGTGATGATGGAAGCATGTTTCAGAGTGTGAATTAAAGTGCAAAGGAATGTGCTGTTAACCAATCCTTGATAAATAAAACTATATCGAAGCCATCTTCCCTCTCACGTCTTCGGACGTGACTATGAAACCTTTTGCTCAGCGGTGTAAGGAAATATAAGGAAAGTGCCACAGACTGAAATCTATGAAAGAACGCCGTACACAAAGCATCTTGCATCCCACAATCTTCAGTCATGAGAACGGAAGCATGGGTAAAAGTGTGGAGGAAAACATCAACAGAAAGCAGTTTGCTTAACTCTGTTAGAAGGGCACTCTGCAGCCACCACGTCTCAACTCACCACTCCTGTGGTGAAGATGGAAGCCTTGGCAAGAGTGTGCACGAGCACGTAAAGAAAGGGCCGTCCAGTTAATTCTGAGACCCAAATCTGTGTAGATGGACTACAACACCGAACCCACCTCCTGACGAATGAATCAACCAGGGATTTCTTCCCTGTGTGTGGAACCTTAAGGAAAGTGCCATAAACTTAGGTGTTGAGAACACTGGATCGATAGCATCTTACAACCCAGAGCTTCTGCCACGTAGACATAAATATTTGCCACGTTGGGTTGAAAGCAGAAGGAAAGTGGCTGAGACTTTGCTTCGAGAGAGGATCTTACCGAATCCATCCTTCGAGGGATGTCTTCTAACGTGTAGTGGGAAGCATTCAGATAAGTGTATTTCTCAGCATAAAGAAATGATTGTACACTTAACCTTTGGAACGAATTCCGTGGAAACCATCGGAAAACCACATTTTCTCTCATGAACCTGGAAGCATTGGCTCAAGGGTGAGGGAACATGTGACTCAGTGCGGTTTCCTAAACCCTGAGCACCGAGCATCTGGATAGAGAATGCCACTTCAAGCAGCCTGATGCACGGAGAGAGAAGCTTTCTCAGTTATGTGTGATGAACAGTAAGAGAAGTGTCCTTCGCTGAACACTAAGAAAGAGCACATTAGAGAAAACCTTCCAAATCCCATCTACCTTCATGAAGATGGAGGTATTTTTCAAAAGTGTGCATGAAAACACAAGGAAGGTGCATAGGATCACTTAAGAACACCCTTTGGAAAAGATCATCCCAACTCACATCTTCTAAAATGAACACAGACGAACTTGCAGAAGTGTTAGTGAAGGCATCAGGAGAGGTTCTAGCTTAGCAGCTGTGAGAACCAAGTCTGTGTTGTAGGAAGGCAACATCGATTTAATATCGTGAACCATGAATAAACACGCGTTTCCCTGTACGTGTCAACGATAAAAAGCGATAAAAAAGCGATAAAAAAGCGAAAAAAACTGCCATAGAAGAAACTCTCAGTAAGAAGAGTGTAAGCAAATGGTATTCCAACTCAGATCGTCTGTCGTGATGATGGAAGCATGTTTCAGAGTGTGAATTAAAGTGCAAAGGAATGTGCTGTTAACCAATCCTTGATAAATAAAACTATATCGAAGCCATCTTCCCTCTCACATCTTCGGACGTGACTATGAAACCTTTTGCTCAGCGGTGTAAGGAAATATAAGGAAAGTGCCACAGACTGAAATCTATGAAAGAACGCCGTACACAAAGCATCTTGCATCCCACAATCTTCAGTCATGAGAACGGAAGCATGGGTAAAAGTGTGGAGGAAAACATCAACAGAAAGCAGTTTGCTTAACTCTGTAGAAGGGCACTCTGCAGCCACCACGTCTCAACTCACCACTCCTGTGGTGAAGATGGAAGCCTTGGCAAGAGTGTGCACGAGCACGTAAAGAAAGGGCCGTCCAGTTAATTCTGAGACCCAAATCTGTGTAGATGGACTACAACACCGAACCCACCTCCTGACGAATGAATCAACCAGGGATTTCTTCCCTGTGTGTGGAACCTTAAGGAAAGTGCCATAAACTTAGGTGTTGAGAACACTGGATCGATAGCATCTTACAACCCAGAGCTTCTGCCACGTAGACATAAATATTTGCCACGTTGGGTTGAAAGCAGAAGGAAAGTGGCTGAGACTTTGCTTCGAGAGAGGATCTTACCGAATCCATCCTTCGAGGGATGTCTTCTAACGTGTAGTGGGAAGCATTCAGATAAGTGTATTTCTCAGCATAAAGAAATGATTGTACACTTAACCTTTGGAACGAATTCCGTGGAAACCATCGGAAAACCACATTTTCTCTCATGAACCTGGAAGCATTGGCTCAAGGGTGAGGGAACATGTGACTCAGTGCGGTTTCCTAAACCCTGAGCACCGAGCATCTGGATAGAGAATGCCACTTCAAGCAGCCTGATGCACGGAGAGAGAAGCTTTCTCAGTTATGTGTGATGAACAGTAAGAGAAGTGTCCTTCGCTGAACACTAAGAAAGAGCACATTAGAGAAAACCTTCCAAATCCCATCTACCTTCATGAAGATGGAGGTATTTTTCAAAAGTGTGCATGAAAACACAAGGAAGGTGCATAGGATCACTTAAGAACACCCTTTGGAAAAGATCATCCCAACTCACATCTTCTAAAATGAACACAGACGAACTTGCAGAAGTGTTAGTGAAGGCATCAGGAGAGGTTCTAGCTTAGCAGCTGTGAGAACCAAGTCTGTGTTGTAGGAAGGCAACATCGATTTAATATCGTGAACCATGAATAAACACGCGTTTCCCTGTACGTGTCAACGATAAAAAGCGATAAAAAAGCGATAAAAAAGCGAAAAAAACTGCCATAGAAGAAACTCTCAGTAAGAAGAGTGTAAGCAAATGGTATTCCAACTCAGATCGTCTGTCGTGATGATGGAAGCATGTTTCAGAGTGTGAATTAAAGTGCAAAGGAATGTGCTGTTAACCAATCCTTGATAAATAAAACTATATCGAAGCCATCTTCCCTCTCACGTCTTCGGACGTGACTATGAAACCTTTTGCTCAGCGGTGTAAGGAAATATAAGGAAAGTGCCACAGACTGAAATCTATGAAAGAACGCCGTACACAAAGCATCTTGCATCCCACAATCTTCAGTCATGAGAACGGAAGCATGGGTAAAAGTGTGGAGGAAAACATCAACAGAAAGCAGTTTGCTTAACTCTGTAGAAGGGCACTCTGCAGCCACCACGTCTCAACTCACCACTCCTGTGGTGAAGATGGAAGCCTTGGCAAGAGTGTGCACGAGCACGTAAAGAAAGGGCCGTCCAGTTAATTCTGAGACCCAAATCTGTGTAGATAGACTACAACACCGAACCCACCTCCTGACGAATGAATCAACCAGGGATTTCTTCCCTGTGTGTGAACCTTAAGGAAAGTGCCATAAACTTAATAGGCGTTGAGAACACTGGATCGATAGCATCTTACCACCCACAGCTTCAGTCAGGTAGATAGCAATATTTGCCACGTTGTGTTGAACGCAGAAGGAAAGTGGCTGAGATTAAACTTCGAGAAAGCACCATGCCGAATTGATCCTTCGAGGCATGTGTTCTTTCATGATGATGGAATCATGTTTCAGACTGTGAATTAAAGTGCAAGGAATGGGCCGTTAACCAATACTGGAGAAATAACACTGTATCGAAGCCATCTTCCCTCTCACGTCTTCGGACGTGACTATGAAACCTTTTGCTCAGCGGTGTAAGGAAATATAAGGAAAGTGCCACAGACTGAAATCTATGAAAGAACGCCGTACACAAAGCATCTTGCATCCCACAATCTTCAGTCATGAGAACGGAAGCATGGGTAAACGTGTGGAGGAAAACTTCAACAGAAAGCAGTTTGCTTAACTCTGTAGAAGGGCACTCTGCAGCCACCACGTCTCAACTCACCACTCCTGTGGTGAAGATGGAAACCTTGGCAAGAGTGTGCACGAGCACGTAAAGAAAGGGCCGTCCAGTTAATTCTGAGACCCAAATCTGTGTAGATAGACTACAACACCGAACCCACCTCCTGACGAATGAATCAACCAGGGATTTCTTCCCTGTGTGTGAACCTTAAGGAAAGTGCCATAAACTTAATAGGCGTTGAGAACACTGGATCGATAGCATCTTACCACCCACAGCTTCAGTCAGGTAGATAGCAATATTTGCCACGTTGTGTTGAACGCAGAAGGAAAGTGGCTGAGATTAAACTTCGAGAAAGCACCATGCCGAATTGATCCTTCGAGGCATGTGTTCTTTCATGATGATGGAATCATGTTTCAGACTGTGAATTAAAGTGCAAGGAATGGGCCGTTAACCAATACTGGAGAAATAACACTGTATCGAAGCCATCTTCCCTCTCACGTCTTCGGACGTGACTATGAAACCTTTTGCTCAGCGGTGTAAGGAAATATAAGGAAAGTGCCACAGACTGAAATCTATGAAAGAACGCCGTACACAAAGCATCTTGCATCCCACAATCTTCAGTCATGAGAACGGAAGCATGGGTAAACGTGTGGAGGAAAACTTCAACAGAAAGCAGTTTGCTTAACTCTGTAGAAGGGCACTCTGCAGCCACCACGTCTCAACTCACCACTCCTGTGGTGAAGATGGAAACCTTGGCAAGAGTGTGCACGAGCACGTAAAGAAAGGGCCGTCCAGTTAATTCTGAGACCCAAATCTGTGTAGATAGACTACAACACCGAACCCACCTCCTGACGAATGAATCAACCAGGGATTTCTTCCCTGTGTGTGGAACCTTAAGGAAAGTGCCATAAACTTAACAGGAGATGAGAACACTGGATCGATTGCTTCTTACAACCCACGGCTTCTCTCTCGTAGACATAAACATTTGCCACGTTGGGTTGAAAGCAGAAGGAAAGTGGCTGAGACTTTGCTTCGAGAGAGGATCTTACCAAATCGATCCTTCGAGGCATGTCTTCTATCGTGTAGTGGGAAGCATTCAGATAAGTGCGTTTCTCAGCATAAAGAAATGATTGTACACTTAACATTTGGAAAGAATTCTGTGGAAACCATCTGAAACTCACGTTTTCTCTCATGAACCTGGAAGCATTGGCTCAAGGGTGAGGGAACATGTGACTCAGTGCGGTTTCCTAAACCCTGAGCACCGAGCCTCTGGTTAGAGAATGCCACTTCAAGCATCCTGATGCATGGAGAGAGAAGTTTTGTCAACTATCTGTATTGAACGGTAAGAGAAGTGCCCTGCCGGGAACACTAAGAGAGAGCGCCATCTAGAGACAACCTTCCAACTTCCATCTACCTTCATGAAGATGGATGTATTTTCCAAAAGTTTGTATTAAAACACAAGGCACGTGCTGTATGCTCACATAAGAACACCCTTTGTAGAAGATCTTCCAACTCACATCTTCTGTAATGAAGATGGAAGTACTTGCAGAAGTGTGAGTGAACGCCTCAGGAGAGGTTCTAGCTAAGTAGCATTGAGAACCAAGTCTGTGTTGTAGGAAGGCAACAACGATCTAACGTCGTTACCCATGAATACGCACGCATTTCCCAAAACGTGTGTTGAAACTTCAGGAAAATGCCATAGACGTAACCCTCAGTAAGGAGAGGGAATGCAAAGTGTCTTCTACCTCCCGTCTGTCACGATGATGGAAGCTTGTTTCAGAGTGTGAATTTAAGGGTAAGGAAAGGGCCGTTAACCGATCTTTGAGAAAGATCACTGTATCGAAGCCATCTTCCATCTCACATCTTCGGATGTGAAGATGAAAACTTTTGCACAGGGGTGTAAGGAAATATAAGGAAAGTGCCACAGACTGAAATCTATGAAAGAACGCCGTACAGAAAGCATCTTGCATCCCGCAATCTTCAGTCATGAGAACGGAAGCATGTGCAAAAGTGTACAAAAACATCAACATAAAGCACTCTGCTTAACGTGGTAGAAGAACACTGTGCAGACACCATGTCTCAACACATCACTCCTGTCGTGAAGATGGAGCTTTGTAAGGAAAGGGTAGTTAAGCAATCTTTGAGAAAGAATACTGTGTCGAAGCCATCTTCCCTCTCACGTCTTCAGACGTGAATACGTAACCGTTTGCACAGGGATGTAAGGAAATATAAGGAAAGTGCCACAGACTGAAATCTATGAAAGAACGCCGTACACAAAGCATCTTGCATCCCACAATCTTCAGTCATGAGAACGGAAGCATGGGTAAAAGTGTGGAGGAAAACATCAACAGAAAGCAGTTTGCTTAACTCTGTTAGAAGGGCACTCTGCAGCCACCACGTCTCAACTCACCACTCCTGTGGTGAAGATGGAAGCCTTGGCAAGAGTGTGCACGAGCACGTAAAGAAAGGGCCGTCCAGTTAATTCTGAGACCCAAATCTGTGTAGATGGACTACAACACCGAACCCACCTCCTGACGAATGAATCAACCAGGGATTTCTTCCCTTTGTGTGGAACCTTAAGGAAAGTGCCATAAACTTAGGTGTTGAGAACACTGGATCGATAGCATCTTACAACCCAGAGCTTCTGCCACGTAGACATAAATATTTGCCACGTTGGGTTGAAAGCAGAAGGAAAGTGGCTGAGACTTTGCTTCGAGAGAGGATCTTACCGAATCCATCCTTCGAGGGATGTCTTCTAACGTGTAGTGGGAAGCATTCAGATAAGTGTATTTCTCAGCATAAAGAAATGATTGTACACTTAACCTTTGGAACGAATTCCGTGGAAACCATCGGAAAACCACATTTTCTCTCATGAACCTGGAAGCATTGGCTCAAGGGTGAGGGAACATGTGACTCAGTGCGGTTTCCTAAACCCTGAGCACCGAGCATCTGGATAGAGAATGCCACTTCAAGCAGCCTGATGCACGGAGAGAGAAGCTTTCTCAGTTATGTGTGATGAACAGTAAGAGAAGTGTCCTTCGCTGAACACTAAGAAAGAGCACATTAGAGAAAACCTTCCAAATCCCATCTACCTTCATGAAGATGGAGGTATTTTTCAAAAGTGTGCATGAAAACACAAGGAAGGTGCATAGGATCACTTAAGAACACCCTTTGGAAAAGATCATCCCAACTCACATCTTCTAAAATGAACACAGACGAACTTGCAGAAGTGTTAGTGAAGGCATCAGGAGAGGTTCTAGCTTAGCAGCTGTGAGAACCAAGTCTGTGTTGTAGGAAGGCAACATCGATTTAATATCGTGAACCATGAATAAACACGCGTTTCCCTGTACATGACAACGATAAAAAGCGATAAAAAAGCGATAAAAAAGCGATAAAAAACTGCCATAGAAGAAACTCTCAGTAAGAAGAGTGTAAGCAAATGGTATTCCAACTCAGATCGTCTGTCGTGATGATGGAAGCATGTTTCAGAGTGTGAATTAAAGTGCAAAGGAATGTGCTGTTAACCAATCCTTGATAAATAAAACTATATCGAAGCCATCTTCCCTCTCACATCTTCGGACGTGACTATGAAACCTTTTGCTCAGCGGTGTAAGGAAATATAAGGAAAGTGCCACAGACTGAAATCTATGAAAGAACGCCGTACACAAAGCATCTTGCATCCCACAATCTTCAGTCATGAGAACGGAAGCATGGGTAAAAGTGTGGAGGAAAACATCAACAGAAAGCAGTTTGCTTAACTCTGTAGAAGGGCACTCTGCAGCCACCACGTCTCAACTCACCACTCCTGTGGTGAAGATGGAAGCCTTGGCAAGAGTGTGCACGAGCACGTAAAGAAAGGGCCGTCCAGTTAATTCTGAGACCCAAATCTGTGTAGATAGACTACAACACCGAACCCACCTCCTGACGAATGAATCAACCAGGGATTTCTTCCCTGTGTGTGAACCTTAAGGAAAGTGCCATAAACTTAATAGGCGTTGAGAACACTGGATCGATAGCATCTTACCACCCACAGCTTCAGTCAGGTAGATAGCAATATTTGCCACGTTGTGTTGAACGCAGAAGGAAAGTGGCTGAGATTAAACTTCGAGAAAGCACCATGCCGAATTGATCCTTCGAGGCATGTGTTCTTTCATGATGATGGAATCATGTTTCAGACTGTGAATTAAAGTGCAAGGAATGGGCCGTTAACCAATACTGGAGAAATAACACTGTATCGAAGCCATCTTCCCTCTCACGTCTTCGGACGTGACTATGAAACCTTTTGCTCAGCGGTGTAAGGAAATATAAGGAAAGTGCCACAGACTGAAATCTATGAAAGAACGCCGTACACAAAGCATCTTGCATCCCACAATCTTCAGTCATGAGAACGGAAGCATGGGTAAACGTGTGGAGGAAAACTTCAACAGAAAGCAGTTTGCTTAACTCTGTAGAAGGGCACTCTGCAGCCACCACGTCTCAACTCACCACTCCTGTGGTGAAGATGGAAACCTTGGCAAGAGTGTGCACGAGCACGTAAAGAAAGGGCCGTCCAGTTAATTCTGAGACCCAAATCTGTGTAGATAGACTACAACACCGAACCCACCTCCTGACGAATGAATCAACCAGGGATTTCTTCCCTGTGTGTGGAACCTTAAGGAAAGTGCCATAAACTTAACAGGAGATGAGAACACTGGATCGATTGCTTCTTACAACCCACGGCTTCTCTCTCGTAGACATAAACATTTGCCACGTTGGGTTGAAAGCAGAAGGAAAGTGGCTGAGACTTTGCTTCGAGAGAGGATCTTACCGAATCCATCCTTCGAGGGATGTCTTCTAACGTGTAGTGGGAAGCATTCAGATAAGTGTATTTCTCAGCATAAAGAAATGATTGTACACTTAACCTTTGGAACGAATTCCGTGGAAACCATCGGAAAACCACATTTTCTCTCATGAACCTGGAAGCATTGGCTCAAGGGTGAGGGAACATGTGACTCAGTGCGGTTTCCTAAACCCTGAGCACCGAGCATCTGGATAGAGAATGCCACTTCAAGCAGCCTGATGCACGGAGAGAGAAGCTTTCTCAGTTATGTGTGATGAACAGTAAGAGAAGTGTCCTTCGCTGAACACTAAGAAAGAGCACATTAGAGAAAACCTTCCAAATCCCATCTACCTTCATGAAGATGGAGGTATTTTTCAAAAGTGTGCATGAAAACACAAGGAAGGTGCATAGGATCACTTAAGAACACCCTTTGGAAAAGATCATCCCAACTCACATCTTCTAAAATGAACACAGACGAACTTGCAGAAGTGTTAGTGAAGGCATCAGGACAGGTTCTAGCTTAGCAGCTGTGAGAACCAAGTCTGTGTTGTAGGAAGGCAACATCGATTTAATATCGTGAACCATGAATAAACACGCGTTTCCCTGTACGTGACAACGATAAAAAGCGATAAAAAAGCGATAAAAAAGCGATAAAAAACTGCCATAGAAGAAACTCTCAGTAAGAAGAGTGTAAGCAAATGGTATTCCAACTCAGATCGTCTGTCGTGATGATGGAAGCATGTTTCAGAGTGTGAATTAAAGTGCAAAGGAATGTGCTGTTAACCAATCCTTGATAAATAAAACTATATCGAAGCCATCTTCCCTCTCACATCTTCGGACGTGACTATGAAACCTTTTGCTCAGCGGTGTAAGGAAATATAAGGAAAGTGCCACAGACTGAAATCTATGAAAGAACGCCGTACACAAAGCATCTTGCATCCCACAATCTTCAGTCATGAGAACGGAAGCATGGGTAAAAGTGTGGAGGAAAACATCAACAGAAAGCAGTTTGCTTAACTCTGTAGAAGGGCACTCTGCAGCCACCACGTCTCAACTCACCACTCCTGTGGTGAAGATGGAAGCCTTGGCAAGAGTGTGCACGAGCACGTAAAGAAAGGGCCGTCCAGTTAATTCTGAGACCCAAATCTGTGTAGATAGACTACAACACCGAACCCACCTCCTGACGAATGAATCAACCAGGGATTTCTTCCCTGTGTGTGAACCTTAAGGAAAGTGCCATAAACTTAATAGGCGTTGAGAACACTGGATCGATAGCATCTTACCACCCACAGCTTCAGTCAGGTAGATAGCAATATTTGCCACGTTGTGTTGAACGCAGAAGGAAAGTGGCTGAGATTAAACTTCGAGAAAGCACCATGCCGAATTGATCCTTCGAGGCATGTGTTCTTTCATGATGATGGAATCATGTTTCAGACTGTGAATTAAAGTGCAAGGAATGGGCCGTTAACCAATACTGGAGAAATAACACTGTATCGAAGCCATCTTCCCTCTCACGTCTTCGGACGTGACTATGAAACCTTTTGCTCAGCGGTGTAAGGAAATATAAGGAAAGTGCCACAGACTGAAATCTATGAAAGAACGCCGTACACAAAGCATCTTGCATCCCACAATCTTCAGTCATGAGAACGGAAGCATGGGTAAACGTGTGGAGGAAAACTTCAACAGAAAGCAGTTTGCTTAACTCTGTAGAAGGGCACTCTGCAGCCACCACGTCTCAACTCACCACTCCTGTGGTGAAGATGGAAACCTTGGCAAGAGTGTGCACGAGCACGTAAAGGGCCGTCCAGTTAATTCTGAGACCCAAATCTGTGTAGATAGACTACAACACCGAACCCACCTCCTGACGAATGAATCAACCAGGGATTTCTTCCCTGTGTGTGGAACCTTAAGGAAAGTGCCATAAACTTAACAGGAGATGAGAACACTGGATCGATTGCTTCTTACAACCCACGGCTTCTCTCTCGTAGACATAAACATTTGCCACGTTGGGTTGAAAGCAGAAGGAAAGTGGCTGAGACTTTGCTTCGAGAGAGGATCTTACCAAATCGATCCTTCGAGGCATGTCTTCTATCGTGTAGTGGGAAGCATTCAGATAAGTGCGTTTCTCAGCATAAAGAAATGATTGTACACTTAACATTTGGAAAGAATTCTGTGGAAACCATCTGAAACTCACGGTTTCTCTCATGAACCTGGAAGCATTGGCTCAAGGGTGAGGGAACATGTGACTCAGTGCGGTTTCCTAAACCCCGAGCACCGAGCCTCTGGTTAGAGAATGCCACTTCAAGCATCCTGATGCATGGAGAGAGAAGTTTTGTCAACTATCTGTATTGAACGGTAAGAGAAGTGCCCTGCCGGGAACACTAAGAGAGAGCGCCATCTAGAGACAACCTTCCAACTTCCATCTACCTTCATGAAGATGGATGTATTTTCCAAAAGTTTGTATTAAAACACAAGGCACGTGCTGTATGCTCACATAAGAACACCCTTTGTAGAAGATCTTCCAACTCACATCTTCTGGAATGAAGATGGAAGTACTTGCAGAAGTGTGAGTGAACGCATCAGGAGAGTTTCTAGCTAAGTAGCATTGAGAACCAAGTCTGTGTTGTAGGAAGGCAACAACGATCTAACGTCGTTACCCATGAATACGCACGCATTTCCCAAAACGTGTGTTGAAACTTCAGGAAAATGCCATAGACGTAACCCTCAGTAAGGAGAGGGAATGCAAAGTGTCTTCTACCTCCCGTCTGTCACGATGATGGAAGCTTGTTTCAGAGTGTGAATTTAAGGGTAAGGAAAGGGCCGTTAACCGATCTTTGAGAAAGATCACTGTATCGAAGCCATCTTCCATCTCACATCTTCGGATGTGAAGATGAAAACTTTTGCACAGGGGTGTAAGGAAATATAAGGAAAGTGCCACAGACTGAAATCTATGAAAGAACGCCGTACAGAAAGCATCTTGCATCCCGCAATCTTCAGTCATGAGAACGGAAGCATGTGCAAAAGCGTACAAAAACATCAACATAAAGCACTCTGCTTAACGTGGTAGAAGAACACTGTGCAGCCACCATGTCTCAACTCATCACTCCTGTCGTGAAGATGGAGCTTTGTAAGGAAAGGGTAGTTAAGCAATCTTTGAGAAAGAATACTGTGTCGAAGCCATCTTCCCTCTCACGTCTTCAGACGTGAATACGTAACCGTTTGCACAGGGATGTAAGGAAATATAAGGAAAGTGCCACAGACTGAAATCTATGAAAGAACGCCGTACACAAAGCATCTTGCATCCCACAATCTTCAGTCATGAGAACGGAAGCATGGGTAAAAGTGTGGAGGAAAACATCAACAGAAAGCAGTTTGCTTAACTCTGTTAGAAGGGCACTCTGCAGCCACCACGTCTCAACTCACCACTCCTGTGGTGAAGATGGAAGCCTTGGCAAGAGTGTGCACGAGCACGTAAAGAAAGGGCCGTCCAGTTAATTCTGAGACCCAAATCTGTGTAGATGGACTACAACACCGAACCCACCTCCTGACGAATGAATCAACCAGGGATTTCTTCCCTTTGTGTGGAACCTTAAGGAAAGTGCCATAAACTTAGGTGTTGAGAACACTGGATCGATAGCATCTTACAACCCAGAGCTTCTGCCACGTAGACATAAATATTTGCCACGTTGGGTTGAAAGCAGAAGGAAAGTGGCTGAGACTTTGCTTCGAGAGAGGATCTTACCGAATCCATCCTTCGAGGGATGTCTTCTAACGTGTAGTGGGAAGCATTCAGATAAGTGTATTTCTCAGCATAAAGAAATGATTGTACACTTAACCTTTGGAACGAATTCCGTGGAAACCATCGGAAAACCACATTTTCTCTCATGAACCTGGAAGCATTGGCTCAAGGGTGAGGGAACATGTGACTCAGTGCGGTTTTCTAAACCCTGAGCACCGAGCATCTGGATAGAGAATGCCACTTCAAGCAGCCTGATGCACGGAGAGAGAAGCTTTCTCAGTTATGTGTGATGAACAGTAAGAGAAGTGTCCTTCGCTGAACACTAAGAAAGAGCACATTAGAGAAAACCTTCCAAATCCCATCTACCTTCATGAAGATGGAGGTATTTTTCAAAAGTGTGCATGAAAACACAAGGAAGGTGCATAGGATCACTTAAGAACACCCTTTGGAAAAGATCATCCCAACTCACATCTTCTAAAATGAACACAGACGAACTTGCAGAAGTGTTAGTGAAGGCATCAGGAGAGGTTCTAGCTTAGCAGCTGTGAGAACCAAGTCTGTGTTGTAGGAAGGCAACATCGATTTAATATCGTGAACCATGAATAAACACGCGTTTCCCTGTACGTGTCAACGATAAAAAGCGATAAAAAAGCGATAAAAAAGCGAAAAAAACTGCCATAGAAGAAACTCTCAGTAAGAAGAGTGTAAGCAAATGGTATTCCAACTCAGATCGTCTGTCGTGATGATGGAAGCATGTTTCAGAGTGTGAATTAAAGTGCAAAGGAATGTGCTGTTAACCAATCCTTGATAAATAAAACTATATCGAAGCCATCTTCCCTCTCACGTCTTCGGACGTGACTATGAAACCTTTTGCTCAGCGGTGTAAGGAAATATAAGGAAAGTGCCACAGACTGAAATCTATGAAAGAACGCCGTACACAAAGCATCTTGCATCCCACAATCTTCAGTCATGAGAACGGAAGCATGGGTAAAAGTGTGGAGGAAAACATCAACAGAAAGCAGTTTGCTTAACTCTGTAGAAGGGCACTCTGCAGCCACCACGTCTCAACTCACCACTCCTGTGGTGAAGATGGAAGCCTTGGCAAGAGTGTGCACGAGCACGTAAAGAAAGGGCCGTCCAGTTAATTCTGAGACCCAAATCTGTGTAGATGGACTACAACACCGAACCCACCTCCTGACGAATGAATCAACCAGGGATTTCTTCCCTGTGTGTGGAACCTTAAGGAAAGTGCCATAAACTTAGGTGTTGAGAACACTGGATCGATAGCATCTTACAACCCAGAGCTTCTGCCACGTAGACATAAATATTTGCCACGTTGGGTTGAAAGCAGAAGGAAAGTGGCTGAGACTTTGCTTCGAGAGAGGATCTTACCGAATCCATCCTTCGAGGGATGTCTTCTAACGTGTAGTGGGAAGCATTCAGATAAGTGTATTTCTCAGCATAAAGAAATGATTGTACACTTAACCTTTGGAACGAATTCCGTGGAAACCATCGGAAAACCACATTTTCTCTCATGAACCTGGAAGCATTGGCTCAAGGGTGAGGGAACATGTGACTCAGTGCGGTTTCCTAAACCCTGAGCACCGAGCATCTGGATAGAGAATGCCACTTCAAGCAGCCTGATGCACGGAGAGAGAAGCTTTCTCAGTTATGTGTGATGAACAGTAAGAGAAGTGTCCTTCGCTGAACACTAAGAAAGAGCACATTAGAGAAAACCTTCCAAATCCCATCTACCTTCATGAAGATGGAGGTATTTTTCAAAAGTGTGCATGAAAACACAAGGAAGGTGCATAGGATCACTTAAGAACACCCTTTGGAAAAGATCATCCCAACTCACATCTTCTAAAATGAACACAGACGAACTTGCAGAAGTGTTAGTGAAGGCATCAGGAGAGGTTCTAGCTTAGCAGCTGTGAGAACCAAGTCTGTGTTGTAGGAAGGCAACATCGATTTAATATCGTGAACCATGAATAAACACGCGTTTCCCTGTACGTGTCAACGATAAAAAGCGATAAAAAAGCGATAAAAAAGCGAAAAAAACTGCCATAGAAGAAACTCTCAGTAAGAAGAGTGTAAGCAAATGGTATTCCAACTCAGATCGTCTGTCGTGATGATGGAAGCATGTTTCAGAGTGTGAATTAAAGTGCAAAGGAATGTGCTGTTAACCAATCCTTGATAAATAAAACTATATCGAAGCCATCTTCCCTCTCACGTCTTCGGACGTGACTATGAAACCTTTTGCTCAGCGGTGTAAGGAAATATAAGGAAAGTGCCACAGACTGAAATCTATGAAAGAACGCCGTACACAAAGCATCTTGCATCCCACAATCTTCAGTCATGAGAACGGAAGCATGGGTAAAAGTGTGGAGGAAAACATCAACAGAAAGCAGTTTGCTTAACTCTGTTAGAAGGGCACTCTGCAGCCACCACGTCTCAACTCACCACTCCTGTGGTGAAGATGGAAGCCTTGGCAAGAGTGTGCACGAGCACGTAAAGAAAGGGCCGTCCAGTTAATTCTGAGACCCAAATCTGTGTAGATGGACTACAACACCGAACCCACCTCCTGACGAATGAATCAACCAGGGATTTCTTCCCTTTGTGTGGAACCTTAAGGAAAGTGCCATAAACTTAGGTGTTGAGAACACTGGATCGATAGCATCTTACAACCCAGAGCTTCTGCCACGTAGACATAAATATTTGCCACGTTGGGTTGAAAGCAGAAGGAAAGTGGCTGAGACTTTGCTTCGAGAGAGGATCTTACCGAATCCATCCTTCGAGGGATGTCTTCTAACGTGTAGTGGGAAGCATTCAGATAAGTGTATTTCTCAGCATAAAGAAATGATTGTACACTTAACCTTTGGAACGAATTCCGTGGAAACCATCGGAAAACCACATTTTCTCTCATGAACCTGGAAGCATTGGCTCAAGGGTGAGGGAACATGTGACTCAGTGCGGTTTCCTAAACCCTGAGCACCGAGCATCTGGATAGAGAATGCCACTTCAAGCAGCCTGATGCACGGAGAGAGAAGCTTTCTCAGTTATGTGTGATGAACAGTAAGAGAAGTGTCCTTCGCTGAACACTAAGAAAGAGCACATTAGAGAAAACCTTCCAAATCCCACCTACCTTCATGAAGATGGAGGTATTTTTCAAAAGTGTGCATGAAAACACAAGGAAGGTGCATAGGATCACTTAAGAACACCCTTTGGAAAAGATCATCCCAACTCACATCTTCTAAAATGAACACAGACGAACTTGCAGAAGTGTTAGTGAAGGCATCAGGAGAGGTTCTAGCTTAGCAGCTGTGAGAACCAAGTCTGTGTTGTAGGAAGGCAACATCGATTTAATATCGTGAACCATGAATAAACACGCGTTTCCCTGTACGTGTCAACGATAAAAAGCGATAAAAAAGCGATAAAAAAGCGAAAAAAACTGCCATAGAAGAAACTCTCAGTAAGAAGAGTGTAAGCAAATGGTATTCCAACTCAGATCGTCTGTCGTGATGATGGAAGCATGTTTCAGAGTGTGAATTAAAGTGCAAAGGAATGTGCTGTTAACCAATCCTTGATAAATAAAACTATATCGAAGCCATCTTCCCTCTCACGTCTTCGGACGTGACTATGAAACCTTTTGCTCAGCGGTGTAAGGAAATATAAGGAAAGTGCCACAGACTGAAATCTATGAAAGAACGCCGTACACAAAGCATCTTGCATCCCACAATCTTCAGTCATGAGAACGGAAGCATGGGTAAAAGTGTGGAGGAAAACATCAACAGAAAGCAGTTTGCTTAACTCTGTAGAAGGGCACTCTGCAGCCACCACGTCTCAACTCACCACTCCTGTGGTGAAGATGGAAGCCTTGGCAAGAGTGTGCACGAGCACGTAAAGAAAGGGCCGTCCAGTTAATTCTGAGACCCAAATCTGTGTAGATGGACTACAACACCGAACCCACCTCCTGACGAATGAATCAACCAGGGATTTCTTCCCTGTGTGTGGAACCTTAAGGAAAGTGCCATAAACTTAGGTGTTGAGAACACTGGATCGATAGCATCTTACAACCCAGAGCTTCTGCCACGTAGACATAAATATTTGCCACGTTGGGTTGAAAGCAGAAGGAAAGTGGCTGAGACTTTGCTTCGAGAGAGGATCTTACCGAATCCATCCTTCGAGGGATGTCTTCTAACGTGTAGTGGGAAGCATTCAGATAAGTGTATTTCTCAGCATAAAGAAATGATTGTACACTTAACCTTTGGAACGAATTCCGTGGAAACCATCGGAAAACCACATTTTCTCTCATGAACCTGGAAGCATTGGCTCAAGGGTGAGGGAACATGTGACTCAGTGCGGTTTCCTAAACCCTGAGCACCGAGCATCTGGAGAGAGAATGCCACTTCAAGCAGCCTGATGCACGGAGAGAGAAGCTTTCTCAGTTATGTGTGATGAACAGTAAGAGAAGTGTCCTTCGCTGAACACTAAGAAAGAGCACATTAGAGAAAACCTTCCAAATCCCATCTACCTTCATGAAGATGGAGGTATTTTTCAAAAGTGTGCATGAAAACACAAGGAAGGTGCATAGGATCACTTAAGAACACCCTTTGGAAAAGATCATCCCAACTCACATCTTCTAAAATGAACACAGACGAACTTGCAGAAGTGTTAGTGAAGGCATCAGGAGAGGTTCTAGCTTAGCAGCTGTGAGAACCAAGTCTGTGTTGTAGGAAGGCAACATCGATTTAATATCGTGAACCATGAATAAACACGCGTTTCCCTGTACGTGTCAACGATAAAAAGCGATAAAAAAGCGATAAAAAAGCGAAAAAAACTGCCATAGAAGAAACTCTCAGTAAGAAGAGTGTAAGCAAATGGTATTCCAACTCAGATCGTCTGTCGTGATGATGGAAGCATGTTTCAGAGTGTGAATTAAAGTGCAAAGGAATGTGCTGTTAACCAATCCTTGATAAATAAAACTATATCGAAGCCATCTTCCCTCTCACGTCTTCGGACGTGACTATGAAACCTTTTGCTCAGCGGTGTAAGGAAATATAAGGAAAGTGCCACAGACTGAAATCTATGAAAGAACGCCGTACACAAAGCATCTTGCATCCCACAATCTTCAGTCATGAGAACGGAAGCATGGGTAAAAGTGTGGAGGAAAACATCAACAGAAAGCAGTTTGCTTAACTCTGTAGAAGGGCACTCTGCAGCCACCACGTCTCAACTCACCACTCCTGTGGTGAAGATGGAAGCCTTGGCAAGAGTGTGCACGAGCACGTAAAGAAAGGGCCGTCCAGTTAATTCTGAGACCCAAATCTGTGTAGATAGACTACAACACCGAACCCACCTCCTGACGAATGAATCAACCAGGGATTTCTTCCCTGTGTGTGAACCTTAAGGAAAGTGCCATAAACTTAATAGGCGTTGAGAACACTGGATCGATAGCATCTTACCACCCACAGCTTCAGTCAGGTAGATAGCAATATTTGCCACGTTGTGTTGAACGCAGAAGGAAAGTGGCTGAGATTAAACTTCGAGAAAGCACCATGCCGAATTGATCCTTCGAGGCATGTGTTCTTTCATGATGATGGAATCATGTTTCAGACTGTGAATTAAAGTGCAAGGAATGGGCCGTTAACCAATACTGGAGAAATAACACTGTATCGAAGCCATCTTCCCTCTCACGTCTTCGGACGTGACTATGAAACCTTTTGCTCAGCGGTGTAAGGAAATATAAGGAAAGTGCCACAGACTGAAATCTATGAAAGAACGCCGTACACAAAGCATCTTGCATCCCACAATCTTCAGTCATGAGAACGGAAGCATGGGTAAACGTGTGGAGGAAAACTTCAACAGAAAGCAGTTTGCTTAACTCTGTAGAAGGGCACTCTGCAGCCACCACGTCTCAACTCACCACTCCTGTGGTGAAGATGGAAACCTTGGCAAGAGTGTGCACGAGCACGTAAAGAAAGGGCCGTCCAGTTAATTCTGAGACCCAAATCTGTGTAGATAGACTACAACACCGAACCCACCTCCTGACGAATGAATCAACCAGGGATTTCTTCCCTGTGTGTGAACCTTAAGGAAAGTGCCATAAACTTAATAGGCGTTGAGAACACTGGATCGATAGCATCTTACCACCCACAGCTTCAGTCAGGTAGATAGCAATATTTGCCACGTTGTGTTGAACGCAGAAGGAAAGTGGCTGAGATTAAACTTCGAGAAAGCACCATGCCGAATTGATCCTTCGAGGCATGTGTTCTTTCATGATGATGGAATCATGTTTCAGACTGTGAATTAAAGTGCAAGGAATGGGCCGTTAACCAATACTGGAGAAATAACACTGTATCGAAGCCATCTTCCCTCTCACGTCTTCGGACGTGACTATGAAACCTTTTGCTCAGCGGTGTAAGGAAATATAAGGAAAGTGCCACAGACTGAAATCTATGAAAGAACGCCGTACACAAAGCATCTTGCATCCCACAATCTTCAGTCATGAGAACGGAAGCATGGGTAAACGTGTGGAGGAAAACTTCAACAGAAAGCAGTTTGCTTAACTCTGTAGAAGGGCACTCTGCAGCCACCACGTCTCAACTCACCACTCCTGTGGTGAAGATGGAAACCTTGGCAAGAGTGTGCACGAGCACGTAAAGAAAGGGCCGTCCAGTTAATTCTGAGACCCAAATCTGTGTAGATAGACTACAACACCGAACCCACCTCCTGACGAATGAATCAACCAGGGATTTCTTCCCTGTGTGTGGAACCTTAAGGAAAGTGCCATAAACTTAACAGGAGATGAGAACACTGGATCGATTGCTTCTTACAACCCACGGCTTCTCTCTCGTAGACATAAACATTTGCCACGTTGGGTTGAAAGCAGAAGGAAAGTGGCTGAGACTTTGCTTCGAGAGAGGATCTTACCAAATCGATCCTTCGAGGCATGTCTTCTATCGTGTAGTGGGAAGCATTCAGATAAGTGCGTTTCTCAGCATAAAGAAATGATTGTACACTTAACATTTGGAAAGAATTCTGTGGAAACCATCTGAAACTCACGTTTTCTCTCATGAACCTGGAAGCATTGGCTCAAGGGTGAGGGAACATGTGACTCAGTGCGGTTTCCTAAACCCTGAGCACCGAGCCTCTGGTTAGAGAATGCCACTTCAAGCATCCTGATGCATGGAGAGAGAAGTTTTGTCAACTATCTGTATTGAACGGTAAGAGAAGTGCCCTGCCGGGAACACTAAGAGAGAGCGCCATCTAGAGACAACCTTCCAACTTCCATCTACCTTCATGAAGATGGATGTATTTTCCAAAAGTTTGTATTAAAACACAAGGCACGTGCTGTATGCTCACATAAGAACACCCTTTGTAGAAGATCTTCCAACTCACATCTTCTGTAATGAAGATGGAAGTACTTGCAGAAGTGTGAGTGAACGCCTCAGGAGAGGTTCTAGCTAAGTAGCATTGAGAACCAAGTCTGTGTTGTAGGAAGGCAACAACGATCTAACGTCGTTACCCATGAATACGCACGCATTTCCCAAAACGTGTGTTGAAACTTCAGGAAAATGCCATAGACGTAACCCTCAGTAAGGAGAGGGAATGCAAAGTGTCTTCTACCTCCCGTCTGTCACGATGGAAGCTTGTTTCAGAGTGTGAATTTAAGGGTAAGGAAAGGGCCGTTAACCGATCTTTGAGAAAGATCACTGTATCGAAGCCATCTTCCATCTCACATCTTCGGATGTGAAGATGAAAACTTTTGCACAGGGGTGTAAGGAAATATAAGGAAAGTGCCACAGACTGAAATCTATGAAAGAACGCCGTACAGAAAGCATCTTGCATCCCGCAATCTTCAGTCATGAGAACGGAAGCATGTGCAAAAGTGTACAAAAACATCAACATAAAGCACTCTGCTTAACGTGGTAGAAGAACACTGTGCAGACACCATGTCTCAACACATCACTCCTGTCGTGAAGATGGAGCTTTGTAAGGAAAGGGTAGTTAAGCAATCTTTGAGAAAGAATACTGTGTCGAAGCCATCTTCCCTCTCACGTCTTCAGACGTGAATACGTAACCGTTTGCACAGGGATGTAAGGAAATATAAGGAAAGTGCCACAGACTGAAATCTATGAAAGAACGCCGTACACAAAGCATCTTGCATCCCACAATCTTCAGTCATGAGAACGGAAGCATGGGTAAAAGTGTGGAGGAAAACATCAACAGAAAGCAGTTTGCTTAACTCTGTTAGAAGGGCACTCTGCAGCCACCACGTCTCAACTCACCACTCCTGTGGTGAAGATGGAAGCCTTGGCAAGAGTGTGCACGAGCACGTAAAGAAAGGGCCGTCCAGTTAATTCTGAGACCCAAATCTGTGTAGATGGACTACAACACCGAACCCACCTCCTGACGAATGAATCAACCAGGGATTTCTTCCCTGTGTGTGGAACCTTAAGGAAAGTGCCATAAACTTAGGTGTTGAGAACACTGGATCGATAGCATCTTACAACCCAGAGCTTCTGCCACGTAGACATAAATATTTGCCACGTTGGGTTGAAAGCAGAAGGAAAGTGGCTGAGACTTTGCTTCGAGAGAGGATCTTACCGAATCCATCCTTCGAGGGATGTCTTCTAACGTGTAGTGGGAAGCATTCAGATAAGTGTATTTCTCAGCATAAAGAAATGATTGTACACTTAACCTTTGGAACGAATTCCGTGGAAACCATCGGAAAACCACATTTTCTCTCATGAACCTGGAAGCATTGGCTCAAGGGTGAGGGAACATGTGACTCAGTGCGGTTTCCTAAACCCTGAGCACCGAGCATCTGGAGAGAGAATGCCACTTCAAGCAGCCTGATGCACGGAGAGAGAAGCTTTCTCAGTTATGTGTGATGAACAGTAAGAGAAGTGTCCTTCGCTGAACACTAAGAAAGAGCACATTAGAGAAAACCTTCCAAATCCCATCTACCTTCATGAAGATGGAGGTATTTTTCAAAAGTGTGCATGAAAACACAAGGAAGGTGCATAGGATCACTTAAGAACACCCTTTGGAAAAGATCATCCCAACTCACATCTTCTAAAATGAACACAGACGAACTTGCAGAAGTGTTAGTGAAGGCATCAGGAGAGGTTCTAGCTTAGCAGCTGTGAGAACCAAGTCTGTGTTGTAGGAAGGCAACATCGATTTAATATCGTGAACCATGAATAAACACGCGTTTCCCTGTACGTGTCAACGATAAAAAGCGATAAAAAAGCGATAAAAAAGCGAAAAAAACTGCCATAGAAGAAACTCTCAGTAAGAAGAGTGTAAGCAAATGGTATTCCAACTCAGATCGTCTGTCGTGATGATGGAAGCATGTTTCAGAGTGTGAATTAAAGTGCAAAGGAATGTGCTGTTAACCAATCCTTGATAAATAAAACTATATCGAAGCCATCTTCCCTCTCACGTCTTCAGACGTGACTATGAAACCTTTTGCTCAGCGGTGTAAGGAAATATAAGGAAAGTGCCACAGACTGAAATCTATGAAAGAACGCCGTACACAAAGCATCTTGCATCCCACAATCTTCAGTCATGAGAACGGAAGCATGGGTAAAAGTGTGGAGGAAAACATCAACAGAAAGCAGTTTGCTTAACTCTGTAGAAGGGCACTCTGCAGCCACCACGTCTCAACTCACCACTCCTGTGGTGAAGATGGAAGCCTTGGCAAGAGTGTGCACGAGCACGTAAAGAAAGGGCCGTCCAGTTAATTCTGAGACCCAAATCTGTGTAGATAGACTACAACACCGAACCCACCTCCTGACGAATGAATCAACCAGGGTTTTCTTCCCTGTGTGTGAACCTTAAGGAAAGTGCCATAAACTTAATAGGCGTTGAGAACACTGGATCGATAGCATCTTACCACCCACAGCTTCAGTCAGGTAGATAGCAATATTTGCCACGTTGTGTTGAACGCAGAAGGAAAGTGGCTGAGATTAAACTTCGAGAAAGCACCATGCCGAATTGATCCTTCGAGGCATGTGTTCTTTCATGATGATGGAATCATGTTTCAGACTGTGAATTAAAGTGCAAGGAATGGGCCGTTAACCAATACTGGAGAAATAACACTGTATCGAAGCCATCTTCCCTCTCACGTCTTCGGACGTGACTATGAAACCTTTTGCTCAGCGGTGTAAGGAAATATAAGGAAAGTGCCACAGACTGAAATCTATGAAAGAACGCCGTACACAAAGCATCTTGCATCCCACAATCTTCAGTCATGAGAACGGAAGCATGGGTAAACGTGTGGAGGAAAACTTCAACAGAAAGCAGTTTGCTTAACTCTGTAGAAGGGCACTCTGCAGCCACCACGTCTCAACTCACCACTCCTGTGGTGAAGATGGAAACCTTGGCAAGAGTGTGCACGAGCACGTAAAGAAAGGGCCGTCCAGTTAATTCTGAGACCCAAATCTGTGTAGATAGACTACAACACCGAACCCACCTCCTGACGAATGAATCAACCAGGGATTTCTTCCCTGTGTGTGAACCTTAAGGAAAGTGCCATAAACTTAATAGGCGTTGAGAACACTGGATCGATAGCATCTTACCACCCACAGCTTCAGTCAGGTAGATAGCAATATTTGCCACGTTGTGTTGAACGCAGAAGGAAAGTGGCTGAGATTAAACTTCGAGAAAGCACCATGCCGAATTGATCCTTCGAGGCATGTGTTCTTTCATGATGATGGAATCATGTTTCAGACTGTGAATTAAAGTGCAAGGAATGGGCCGTTAACCAATACTGGAGAAATAACACTGTATCGAAGCCATCTTCCCTCTCACGTCTTCGGACGTGACTATGAAACCTTTTGCTCAGCGGTGTAAGGAAATATAAGGAAAGTGCCACAGACTGAAATCTATGAAAGAACGCCGTACACAAAGCATCTTGCATCCCACAATCTTCAGTCATGAGAACGGAAGCATGGGTAAACGTGTGGAGGAAAACTTCAACAGAAAGCAGTTTGCTTAACTCTGTAGAAGGGCACTCTGCAGCCACCACGTCTCAACTCACCACTCCTGTGGTGAAGATGGAAACCTTGGCAAGAGTGTGCACGAGCACGTAAAGAAAGGGCCGTCCAGTTAATTCTGAGACCCAAATCTGTGTAGATAGACTACAACACCGAACCCACCTCCTGACGAATGAATCAACCAGGGATTTCTTCCCTGTGTGTGGAACCTTAAGGAAAGTGCCATAAACTTAACAGGAGATGAGAACACTGGATCGATTGCTTCTTACAACCCACGGCTTCTCTCTCGTAGACATAAACATTTGCCACGTTGGGTTGAAAGCAGAAGGAAAGTGGCTGAGACTTTGCTTCGAGAGAGGATCTTACCAAATCGATCCTTCGAGGCATGTCTTCTATCGTGTAGTGGGAAGCATTCAGATAAGTGCGTTTCTCAGCATAAAGAAATGATTGTACACTTAACATTTGGAAAGAATTCTGTGGAAACCATCTGAAACTCACGTTTTCTCTCATGAACCTGGAAGCATTGGCTCAAGGGTGAGGGAACATGTGACTCAGTGCGGTTTCCTAAACCCTGAGCACCGAGCCTCTGGTTAGAGAATGCCACTTCAAGCATCCTGATGCATGGAGAGAGAAGTTTTGTCAACTATCTGTATTGAACGGTAAGAGAAGTGCCCTGCCGGGAACACTAAGAGAGAGCGCCATCTAGAGACAACCTTCCAACTTCCATCTACCTTCATGAAGATGGATGTATTTTCCAAAAGTTTGTATTAAAACACAAGGCACGTGCTGTATGCTCACATAAGAACACCCTTTGTAGAAGATCTTCCAACTCACATCTTCTGTAATGAAGATGGAAGTACTTGCAGAAGTGTGAGTGAACGCCTCAGGAGAGGTTCTAGCTAAGTAGCATTGAGAACCAAGTCTGTGTTGTAGGAAGGCAACAACGATCTAACGTCGTTACCCATGAATACGCACGCATTTCCCAAAACGTGTGTTGAAACTTCAGGAAAATGCCATAGACGTAACCCTCAGTAAGGAGAGGGAATGCAAAGTGTCTTCTACCTCCCGTCTGTCACGATGATGGAAGCTTGTTTCAGAGTGTGAATTTAAGGGTAAGGAAAGGGCCGTTAACCGATCTTTGAGAAAGATCACTGTATCGAAGCCATCTTCCATCTCACATCTTCGGATGTGAAGATGAAAACTTTTGCACAGGGGTGTAAGGAAATATAAGGAAAGTGCCACAGACTGAAATCTATGAAAGAACGCCGTACAGAAAGCATCTTGCATCCCGCAATCTTCAGTCATGAGAACGGAAGCATGTGCAAAAGTGTACAAAAACATCAACATAAAGCACTCTGCTTAACGTGGTAGAAGAACACTGTGCAGACACCATGTCTCAACACATCACTCCTGTCGTGAAGATGGAGCTTTGTAAGGAAAGGGTAGTTAAGCAATCTTTGAGAAAGAATACTGTGTCGAAGCCATCTTCCCTCTCACGTCTTCAGACGTGAATACGTAACCGTTTGCACAGGGATGTAAGGAAATATAAGGAAAGTGCCACAGACTGAAATCTATGAAAGAACGCCGTACACAAAGCATCTTGCATCCCACAATCTTCAGTCATGAGAACGGAAGCATGGGTAAAAGTGTGGAGGAAAACATCAACAGAAAGCAGTTTGCTTAACTCTGTTAGAAGGGCACTCTGCAGCCACCACGTCTCAACTCACCACTCCTGTGGTGAAGATGGAAGCCTTGGCAAGAGTGTGCACGAGCACGTAAAGAAAGGGCCGTCCAGTTAATTCTGAGACCCAAATCTGTGTAGATGGACTACAACACCGAACCCACCTCCTGACGAATGAATCAACCAGGGATTTCTTCCCTGTGTGTGGAACCTTAAGGAAAGTGCCATAAACTTAGGTGTTGAGAACACTGGATCGATAGCATCTTACAACCCAGAGCTTCTGCCACGTAGACATAAATATTTGCCACGTTGGGTTGAAAGCAGAAGGAAAGTGGCTGAGACTTTGCTTCGAGAGAGGATCTTACCGAATCCATCCTTCGAGGGATGTCTTCTAACGTGTAGTGGGAAGCATTCAGATAAGTGTATTTCTCAGCATAAAGAAATGATTGTACACTTAACCTTTGGAACGAATTCCGTGGAAACCATCGGAAAACCACATTTTCTCTCATGAACCTGGAAGCATTGGCTCAAGGGTGAGGGAACATGTGACTCAGTGCGGTTTCCTAAACCCTGAGCACCGAGCATCTGGATAGAGAATGCCACTTCAAGCAGCCTGATGCACGGAGAGAGAAGCTTTCTCAGTTATGTGTGATGAACAGTAAGAGAAGTGTCCTTCGCTGAACACTAAGAAAGAGCACATTAGAGAAAACCTTCCAAATCCCATCTACCTTCATGAAGATGGAGGTATTTTTCAAAAGTGTGCATGAAAACACAAGGAAGGTGCATAGGATCACTTAAGAACACCCTTTGGAAAAGATCATCCCAACTCACATCTTCTAAAATGAACACAGACGAACTTGCAGAAGTGTTAGTGAAGGCATCAGGAGAGGTTCTAGCTTAGCAGCTGTGAGAACCAAGTCTGTGTTGTAGGAAGGCAACATCGATTTAATATCGTGAACCATGAATAAACACGCGTTTCCCTGTACGTGACAACGATAAAAAGCGATAAAAAAGCGATAAAAAAGCGATAAAAAACTGCCATAGAAGAAACTCTCAGTAAGAAGAGTGTAAGCAAATGGTATTCCAACTCAGATCGTCTGTCGTGATGATGGAAGCATGTTTCAGAGTGTGAATTAAAGTGCAAAGGAATGTGCTGTTAACCAATCCTTGATAAATAAAACTATATCGAAGCCATCTTCCCTCTCACATCTTCGGACGTGACTATGAAACCTTTTGCTCAGCGGTGTAAGGAAATATAAGGAAAGTGCCACAGACTGAAATCTATGAAAGAACGCCGTACACAAAGCATCTTGCATCCCACAATCTTCAGTCATGAGAACGGAAGCATGGGTAAAAGTGTGGAGGAAAACATCAACAGAAAGCAGTTTGCTTAACTCTGTAGAAGGGCACTCTGCAGCCACCACGTCTCAACTCACCACTCCTGTGGTGAAGATGGAAGCCTTGGCAAGAGTGTGCACGAGCACGTAAAGAAAGGGCCGTCCAGTTAATTCTGAGACCCAAATCTGTGTAGATAGACTACAACACCGAACCCACCTCCTGACGAATGAATCAACCAGGGATTTCTTCCCTGTGTGTGAACCTTAAGGAAAGTGCCATAAACTTAATAGGCGTTGAGAACACTGGATCGATAGCATCTTACCACCCACAGCTTCAGTCAGGTAGATAGCAATATTTGCCACGTTGTGTTGAACGCAGAAGGAAAGTGGCTGAGATTAAACTTCGAGAAAGCACCATGCCGAATTGATCCTTCGAGGCATGTGTTCTTTCATGATGATGGAATCATGTTTCAGACTGTGAATTAAAGTGCAAGGAATGGGCCGTTAACCAATACTGGAGAAATAACACTGTATCGAAGCCATCTTCCCTCTCACGTCTTCGGACGTGACTATGAAACCTTTTGCTCAGCGGTGTAAGGAAATATAAGGAAAGTGCCACAGACTGAAATCTATGAAAGAACGCCGTACACAAAGCATCTTGCATCCCACAATCTTCAGTCATGAGAACGGAAGCATGGGTAAACGTGTGGAGGAAAACTTCAACAGAAAGCAGTTTGCTTAACTCTGTAGAAGGGCACTCTGCAGCCACCACGTCTCAACTCACCACTCCTGTGGTGAAGATGGAAACCTTGGCAAGAGTGTGCACGAGCACGTAAAGAAAGGGCCGTCCAGTTAATTCTGAGACCCAAATCTGTGTAGATAGACTACAACACCGAACCCACCTCCTGACGAATGAATCAACCAGGGATTTCTTCCCTGTGTGTGGAACCTTAAGGAAAGTGCCATAAACTTAACAGGAGATGAGAACACTGGATCGATTGCTTCTTACAACCCACGGCTTCTCTCTCGTAGACATAAACATTTGCCACGTTGGGTTGAAAGCAGAAGGAAAGTGGCTGAGACTTTGCTTCGAGAGAGGATCTTACCGAATCCATCCTTCGAGGGATGTCTTCTAATGTGTAGTGGGAAGCATTCAGATAAGTGTATTTCTCAGCATAAAGAAATGATTGTACACTTAACCTTTGGAACGAATTCCGTGGAAACCATCGGAAAACCACATTTTCTCTCATGAACCTGGAAGCATTGGCTCAAGGGTGAGGGAACATGTGACTCAGTGCGGTTTCCTAAACCCTGAGCACCGAGCATCTGGATAGAGAATGCCACTTCAAGCAGCCTGATGCACGGAGAGAGAAGCTTTCTCAGTTATGTGTGATGAACAGTAAGAGAAGTGTCCTTCGCTGAACACTAAGAAAGAGCACATTAGAGAAAACCTTCCAAATCCCATCTACCTTCATGAAGATGGAGGTATTTTTCAAAAGTGTGCATGAAAACACAAGGAAGGTGCATAGGATCACTTAAGAACACCCTTTGGAAAAGATCATCCCAACTCACATCTTCTAAAATGAACACAGACGAACTTGCAGAAGTGTTAGTGAAGGCATCAGGAGAGGTTCTAGCTTAGCAGCTGTGAGAACCAAGTCTGTGTTGTAGGAAGGCAACATCGATTTAATATCGTGAACCATGAATAAACACGCGTTTCCCTGTACGTGACAACGATAAAAAGCGATAAAAAAGCGATAAAAAAGCGATAAAAAACTGCCATAGAAGAAACTCTCAGTAAGAAGAGTGTAAGCAAATGGTATTCCAACTCAGATCGTCTGTCGTGATGATGGAAGCATGTTTCAGAGTGTGAATTAAAGTGCAAAGGAATGTGCTGTTAACCAATCCTTGATAAATAAAACTATATCGAAGCCATCTTCCCTCTCACATCTTCGGACGTGACTATGAAACCTTTTGCTCAGCGGTGTAAGGAAATATAAGGAAAGTGCCACAGACTGAAATCTATGAAAGAACGCCGTACACAAAGCATCTTGCATCCCACAATCTTCAGTCATGAGAACGGAAGCATGGGTAAACGTGTGGAGGAAAACTTCAACAGAAAGCAGTTTGCTTAACTCTGTAGAAGGGCACTCTGCAGCCACCACGTCTCAACTCACCACTCCTGTGGTGAAGATGGAAACCTTGGCAAGAGTGTGCACGAGCACGTAAAGAAAGGGCCGTCCAGTTAATTCTGAGACCCAAATCTGTGTAGATAGACTACAACACCGAACCCACCTCCTGACGAATGAATCAACCAGGGATTTCTTCCCTGTGTGTGAACCTTAAGGAAAGTGCCATAAACTTAATAGGCGTTGAGAACACTGGATCGATAGCATCTTACCACCCACAGCTTCAGTCAGGTAGATAGCAATATTTGCCACGTTGTGTTGAACGCAGAAGGAAAGTGGCTGAGATTAAACTTCGAGAAAGCACCATGCCGAATTGATCCTTCGAGGCATGTGTTCTTTCATGATGATGGAATCATGTTTCAGACTGTGAATTAAAGTGCAAGGAATGGGCCGTTAACCAATACTGGAGAAATAACACTGTATCGAAGCCATCTTCCCTCTCACGTCTTCGGACGTGCCTATGAAACCTTTTGCTCAGCGGTGTAAGGAAATATAAGGAAAGTGCCACAGACTGAAATCTATGAAAGAACGCCGTACACAAAGCATCTTGCATCCCACAATCTTCAGTCATGAGAACGGAAGCATGGGTAAACGTGTGGAGGAAAACTTCAACAGAAAGCAGTTTGCTTAACTCTGTAGAAGGGCACTCTGCAGCCACCACGTCTCAACTCACCACTCCTGTGGTGAAGATGGAAACCTTGGCAAGAGTGTGCACGAGCACGTAAAGAAAGGGCCGTCCAGTTAATTCTGAGACCCAAATCTGTGTAGATAGACTACAACACCGAACCCACCTCCTGACGAATGAATCAACCAGGGATTTCTTCCCTGTGTGTGGAACCTTAAGGAAAGTGCCATAAACTTAACAGGAGATGAGAACACTGGATCGATTGCTTCTTACAACCCACGGCTTCTCTCTCGTAGACATAAACATTTGCCACGTTGGGTTGAAAGCAGAAGGAAAGTGGCTGAGACTTTGCTTCGAGAGAGGATCTTACCAAATCGATCCTTCGAGGCATGTCTTCTATCGTGTAGTGGGAAGCATTCAGATAAGTGCGTTTCTCAGCATAAAGAAATGATTGTACACTTAACATTTGGAAAGAATTCTGTGGAAACCATCTGAAACTCACGTTTTCTCTCATGAACCTGGAAGCATTGGCTCAAGGGTGAGGGAACATGTGACTCAGTGCGGTTTCCTAAACCCTGAGCACCGAGCCTCTGGTTAGAGAATGCCACTTCAAGCATCCTGATGCATGGAGAGAGAAGTTTTGTCAACTATCTGTATTGAACGGTAAGAGAAGTGCCCTGCCGGGAACACTAAGAGAGAGCGCCATCTAGAGACAACCTTCCAACTTCCATCTACCTTCATGAAGATGGATGTATTTTCCAAAAGTTTGTATTAAAACACAAGGCACGTGCTGTATGCTCACATAAGAACACCCTTTGTAGAAGATCTTCCAACTCACATCTTCTGGAATGAAGATGGAAGTACTTGCAGAAGTGTGAGTGAACGCCTCAGGAGAGGTTCTAGCTAAGTAGCATTGAGAACCAAGTCTGTGTTGTAGGAAGGCAACAACGATCTAACGTCGTTACCCATGAATACGCACGCATTTCCCAAAACGTGTGTTGAAACTTCAGGAAAATGCCATAGACGTAACCCTCAGTAAGGAGAGGGAATGCAAAGTGTCTTCTACCTCCCGTCTGTCACGATGATGGAAGCTTGTTTCAGAGTGTGAATTTAAGGGTAAGGAAAGGGCCGTTAACCGATCTTTGAGAAACATCACTGTATCGAAGCCATCTTCCATCTCACATCTTCGGATGTGAAGATGAAAACTTTTGCACAGGGGTGTAAGGAAATATAAGGAAAGTGCCACAGACTGAAATCTATGAAAGAACGCCGTACACAAAGCATCTTGCATCCCACAATCTTCAGTCATGAGAACGGAAGCATGGGTAAAAGTGTGGAGGAAAACATCAACAGAAAGCAGTTTGCTTAACTCTGTAGAAGGGCACTCTGCAGCCACCACGTCTCAACTCACCACTCCTGTGGTGAAGATGGAAGCCTTGGCAAGAGTGTGCACGAGCACGTAAAGAAAGGGCCGTCCAGTTAATTCTGAGACCCAAATCTGTGTAGATAGACTACAACACCGAACCCACCTCCTGACGAATGAATCAACCAGGGATTTCTTCCCTTTGTGTGGAACCTTAAGGAAAGTGCCATAAAAGGTGTTGAGAACACTGGATCGATAGCATCTTACAACCCAGAGCTTCTGCCACGTAGACATAAATATTTGCCACGTTGGGTTGAAAGCAGAAGGAAAGTGGCTGAGACTTTGCTTCGAGAGAGGATCTTACCGAATCCATCCTTCGAGGGATGTCTTCTAACGTGTAGTGGGAAGCATTCAGATAAGTGTATTTCTCAGCATAAAGAAATGATTGTACACTTAACCTTTGGAACGAATTCCGTGGAAACCATCGGAAAACCACATTTTCTCTCATGAACCTGGAAGCATTGGCTCAAGGGTGAGGGAACATGTGACTCAGTGCGGTTTCCTAAACCCTGAGCACCGAGCATCTGGATAGAGAATGCCACTTCAAGCAGCCTGATGCACGGAGAGAGAAGCTTTCTCAGTTATGTGTGATGAACAGTAAGAGAAGTGTCCTTCGCTGAACACTAAGAAAGAGCACATTAGAGAAAACCTTCCAAATCCCATCTACCTTCATGAAGATGGAGGTATTTTTCAAAAGTGTGCATGAAAACACAAGGAAGGTGCATAGGATCACTTAAGAACACCCTTTGGAAAAGATCATCCCAACTCACATCTTCTAAAATGAACACAGACGAACTTGCAGAAGTGTTAGTGAAGGCATCAGGAGAGGTTCTAGCTTAGCAGCTGTGAGAACCAAGTCTGTGTTGTAGGAAGGCAACATCGATTTAATATCGTGAACCATGAATAAACACGCGTTTCCCTGTACGTGACAACGATAAAAAGCGATAAAAAAGCGATAAAAAAGCGATAAAAAACTGCCATAGAAGAAACTCTCAGTAAGAAGAGTGTAAGCAAATGGTATTCCAACTCAGATCGTCTGTCGTGATGATGGAAGCATGTTTCAGAGTGTGAATTAAAGTGCAAAGGAATGTGCTGTTAACCAATCCTTGATAAATAAAACTATATCGAAGCCATCTTCCCTCTCACGTCTTCGGACGTGACTATGAAACCTTTTGCTCAGCGGTGTAAGGAAATATAAGGAAAGTGCCACAGACTGAAATCTATGAAAGAACGCCGTACACAAAGCATCTTGCATCCCACAATCTTCAGTCATGAGAACGGAAACATGGGTAAAAGTGTGGAGGAAAACATCAACAGAAAGCAGTTTGCTTAACTCTGTAGAAGGGCACTCTGCAGCCACCACGTCTCAACTCACCACTCCTGTAGTGAAGATGGAAGCCTTGGCAAGAGTGTGCACGAGCACGTAAAGAAAGGGCCGTCCAGTTAATTCTGAGACCCAAATCTGTGTAGATAGACTACAACACCGAACCCACCTCCTGACGAATGAATCAACCAGGGATTTCTTCCCTGTGTGTGAACCTTAAGGAAAGTGCCATAAACTTAATAGGCGTTGAGAACACTGGATCGATAGCATCTTACCACCCACAGCTTCAGTCAGGTAGATAGCAATATTTGCCACGTTGTGTTGAACGCAGAAGGAAAGTGGCTGAGATTAAACTTCGAGAAAGCACCATGCCGAATTGATCCTTCGAGGCATGTGTTCTTTCATGATGATGGAATCATGTTTCAGACTGTGAATTAAAGTGCAAGGAATGGGCCGTTAACCAATACTGGAGAAATAACACTGTATCGAAGCCATCTTCCCTCTCACGTCTTCGGACGTGACTATGAAACCTTTTGCTCAGCGGTGTAAGGAAATATAAGGAAAGTGCCACAGACTGAAATCTATGAAAGAACGCCGTACACAAAGCATCTTGCATCCCACAATCTTCAGTCATGAGAACGGAAGCATGGGTAAACGTGTGGAGGAAAACTTCAACAGAAAGCAGTTTGCTTAACTCTGTAGAAGGGCACTCTGCAGCCACCACGTCTCAACTCACCACTCCTGTGGTGAAGATGGAAACCTTGGCAAGAGTGTGCACGAGCACGTAAAGAAAGGGCCGTCCAGTTAATTCTGAGACCCAAATCTGTGTAGATAGACTACAACACCGAACCCACCTCCTGACGAATGAATCAACCAGGGATTTCTTCCCTGTGTGTGAACCTTAAGGAAAGTGCCATAAACTTAATAGGCGTTGAGAACACTGGATCGATAGCATCTTACCACCCACAGCTTCAGTCAGGTAGATAGCAATATTTGCCACGTTGTGTTGAACGCAGAAGGAAAGTGGCTGAGATTAAACTTCGAGAAAGCACCATGCCGAATTGATCCTTCGAGGCATGTGTTCTTTCATGATGATGGAATCATGTTTCAGACTGTGAATTAAAGTGCAAGGAATGGGCCGTTAACCAATACTGGAGAAATAACACTGTATCGAAGCCATCTTCCCTCTCACGTCTTCGGACGTGACTATGAAACCTTTTGCTCAGCGGTGTAAGGAAATATAAGGAAAGTGCCACAGACTAAAATCTATGAAAGAACGCCGTACACAAAGCATCTTGCATCCCACACTCTTCAGTCATGAGAACGGAAGCATGGGTAAACGTGTGGAGGAAAACTTCAACAGAAAGCAGTTTGCTTAACTCTGTAGAAGGGCACTCTGCAGCCACCACGTCTCAACTCACCACTCCTGTGGTGAAGATGGAAACCTTGGCAAGAGTGTGCACGAGCACGTAAAGAAAGGGCCGTCCAGTTAATTCTGAGACCCAAATCTGTGTAGACTACAACACCGAACCCACCTCCTGACGAATGAATCAACCAGGGATTTCTTCCCTTTGTGTGGAACCTTAAGGAAAGTGCCATAAACTTAACAGGAGATGAGAACACTGGATCGATTGCTTCTTACAACCCACGGCTTCTCTCTCGTAGACATAAACATTTGCCACGTTGGGTTGAAAGCAGAAGGAAAGTGGCTGAGACTTTGCTTCGAGAGAGGATCTTACCAAATCGATCCTTCGAGGCATGTCTTCTATCGTGTAGTGGGAAGCATTCAGATAAGTGCGTTTCTCAGCATAAAGAAATGATTGTACACTTAACATTTGGAAAGAATTCTGTGGAAACCATCTGAAACTCACGTTTTCTCTCATGAACCTGGAAGCATTGGCTCAAGGGTGAGGGAACATGTGACTCAGTGCGGTTTCCTAAACCCTGAGCACCGAGCCTCTGGTTAGAGAATGCCACTTCAAGCATCCTGATGCATGGAGAGAGAAGTTTTGTCAACTATCTGTATTGAACGGTAAGAGAAGTGCCCTGCCGGGAACACTAAGAGAGAGCGCCATCTAGAGACAACCTTCCAACTTCCATCTACCTTCATGAAGATGGATGTATTTTCCAAAAGTTTGTATTAAAACACAAGGCACGTGCTGTATGCTCACATAAGAACACCCTTTGTAGAAGATCTTCCAACTCACATCTTCTGGAATGAAGATGGAAGTACTTGCAGAAGTGTGAGTGAACGCCTCAGGAGAGGTTCTAGCTAAGTAGCATTGAGAACCAAGTCTGTGTTGTAGGAAGGCAACAACGATCTAACGTCGTTACCCATGAATACGCACGCATTTCCCAAAACGTGTGTTGAAACTTCAGGAAAATGCCATAGACGTAACCCTCAGTAAGGAGAGGGAATGCAAAGTGTCTTCTACCTCCCGTCTGTCACGATGATGGAAGCTTGTTTCAGAGTGTGAATTTAAGGGTAAGGAAAGGGCCGTTAACCGATCTTTGAGAAACATCACTGTATCGAAGCCATCTTCCATCTCACATCTTCGGACGTGAAGATGAAAACTTTTGCACAGGGGTGTAAGGAAATATAAGGAAAGTGCCACAGACTGAAATCTATGAAAGAACGCCGTACACAAAGCATCTTGCATCCCACAATCTTCAGTCATGAGAACGGAAGCATGGGTAAAAGTGTGGAGGAAAACATCAACAGAAAGCAGTTTGCTTAACTCTGTAGAAGGGCACTCTGCAGCCACCACGTCTCAACTCACCACTCCTGTGGTGAAGATGGAAGCCTTGGCAAGAGTGTGCACGAGCACGTAAAGAAAGGGCCGTCCAGTTAATTCTGAGACCCAAATCTGTGTAGATAGACTACAACACCGAACCCACCTCCTGACGAATGAATCAACCAGGGATTTCTTCCCTTTGTGTGGAACCTTAAGGAAAGTGCCATAAAAGGTGTTGAGAACACTGGATCGATAGCATCTTACAACCCAGAGCTTCTGCCACGTAGACATAAATATTTGCCACGTTGGGTTGAAAGCAGAAGGAAAGTGGCTGAGACTTTGCTTCGAGAGAGGATCTTACCGAATCCATCCTTCGAGGGATGTCTTCTAACGTGTAGTGGGAAGCATTCAGATAAGTGTATTTCTCAGCATAAAGAAATGATTGTACACTTAACCTTTGGAACGAATTCCGTGGAAACCATCGGAAAACCACATTTTCTCTCATGAACCTGGAAGCATTGGCTCAAGGGTGAGGGAACATGTGACTCAGTGCGGTTTTCTAAACCCTGAGCACCGAGCATCTGGATAGAGAATGCCACTTCAAGCAGCCTGATGCACGGAGAGAGAAGCTTTCTCAGTTATGTGTGATGAACAGTAAGAGAAGTGTCCTTCGCTGAACACTAAGAAAGAGCACAAATCCCATCTACCTTCATGAAGATGGAGGTATTTTTCAAAAGTGTGCATGAAAACACAAGGAAGGTGCATAGGATCACTTAAGAACACCCTTTGGAAAAGATCATCCCAACTCACATCTTCTAAAATGAACACAGACGAACTTGCAGAAGTGTTAGTGAAGGCATCAGGAGAGGTTCTAGCTTAGCAGCTGTGAGAACCAAGTCTGTGTTGTAGGAAGGCAACATCGATTTAATATCGTGAACCATGAATAAACACGCGTTTCCCTGTACGTGACAACGATAAAAAGCGATAAAAAAGCGATAAAAAAGCGAAAAAAACTGCCATAGAAGAAACTCTCAGTAAGAAGAGTGTAAGCAAATGGTATTCCAACTCAGATCGTCTGTCGTGATGATGGAAGCATGTTTCAGAGTGTGAATTAAAGTGCAAAGGAATGTGCTGTTAACCAATCCTTGATAAATAACACTGTATCGAAGCCATCTTCCCTCTCACGTCTTCGGACGTGACTATGAAACCTTTTGCTCAGCGGTGTAAGGAAATATAAGGAAAGTGCCACAGACTGAAATCTATGAAAGAACGCCGTACACAAAGCATCTTGCATCCCACAATCTTCAGTCATGAGAACGGAAGCATGGGTAAAAGTGTGGAGGAAAACATCAACAGAAAGCAGTTTGCTTAACTCTGTAGAAGGGCACTCTGCAGCCACCACGTCTCAACTCACCACTCCTGTGGTGACTACAACACCGAACCCACCTCCTGACGAATGAATCAACCAGGGATTTCTTCCCTGTGTGTGAACCTTAAGGAAAGTGCCATAAACTTAATAGGCGTTGAGAACACTGGATCGATAGCATCTTACCACCCACAGCTTCAGTCAGGTAGATAGCAATATTTGCCACGTTGTGTTGAACGCAGAAGGAAAGTGGCTGAGATTAAACTTCGAGAAAGCACCATGCCGAATTGATCCTTCGAGGCATGTGTTCTTTCATGATGATGGAATCATGTTTCAGACTGTGAATTAAAGTGCAAGGAATGGGCCGTTAACCAATACTGGAGAAATAACACTGTATCGAAGCCATCTTCCCTCTCACGTCTTCGGACGTGACTATGAAACCTTTTGCTCAGCGGTGTAAGGAAATATAAGGAAAGTGCCACAGACTGAAATCTATGAAAGAACGCCGTACACAAAGCATCTTGCATCCCACAATCTTCAGTCATGAGAACGGAAGCATGGGTAAACGTGTGGAGGAAAACTTCAACAGAAAGCAGTTTGCTTAACTCTGTAGAAGGGCACTCTGCAGCCACCACGTCTCAACTCACCACTCCTGTGGTGAAGATGGAAGCCTTGGCAAGAGTGTGCACGATCACGTAAAGAAAGGGCCGTCCAGTTAATTCTGAGACCCAAATCTGTGTAGATAGACTACAACACCGAACCCACCTCCTGACGAATGAATCAACCAGGGATTTCTTCCCTGTGTGTGAACCTTAAGGAAAGTGCCATAAACTTAATAGGCGTTGAGAACACTGGATCGATAGCATCTTACCACCCACAGCTTCAGTCAGGTAGATAGCAATATTTGCCACGTTGTGTTGAACGCAGAAGGAAAGTGGCTGAGATTAAACTTCGAGAAAGCACCATGCCGAATTGATCCTTCGAGGCATGTGTTCTTTCATGATGATGGAATCATGTTTCAGACTGTGAATTAAAGTGCAAGGAATGGGCCGTTAACCAATACTGGAGAAATAACACTGTATCGAAGCCATCTTCCCTCTCACGTCTTCGGACGTGACTATGAAACCTTTTGCTCAGCGGTGTAAGGAAATATAAGGAAAGTGCCACAGACTGAAATCTATGAAAGAACGCCGTACACAAAGCATCTTGCATCCCACAATCTTCAGTCATGAGAACGGAAGCATGGGTAAACGTGTGGAGGAAAACTTCAACAGAAAGCAGTTTGCTTAACTCTGTAGAAGGGCACTCTGCAGCCACCACGTCTCAACTCACCACTCCTGTGGTGAAGATGGAAACCTTGGCAAGAGTGTGCACGAGCACGTAAAGAAAGGGCCGTCCAGTTAATTCTGAGACCCAAATCTGTGTAGATAGACTACAACACCGAACCCACCTCCTGACGAATGAATCAACCAGGGATTTCTTCCCTGTGTGTGGAACCTTAAGGAAAGTGCCATAAACTTAACAGGAGATGAGAACACTGGATCGATTGCTTCTTACAACCCACGGCTTCTCTCTCGTAGACATAAACATTTGCCACGTTGGGTTGAAAGCAGAAGGAAAGTGGCTGAGACTTTGCTTCGAGAGAGGATCTTACCAAATCGATCCTTCGAGGCATGTCTTCTATCGTGTAGTGGGAAGCATTCAGATAAGTGCGTTTCTCAGCATAAAGAAATGATTGTACACTTAACATTTGGAAAGAATTCTGTGGAAACCATCTGAAACTCACGTTTTCTCTCATGAACCTGGAAGCATTGGCTCAAGGGTGAGGGAACATGTGACTCAGTGCGGTTTCCTAAACCCTGAGCACCGAGCCTCTGGTTAGAGAATGCCACTTCAAGCATCCTGATGCATGGAGAGAGAAGTTTTGTCAACTATCTGTATTGAACGGTAAGAGAAGTGCCCTGCCGGGAACACTAAGAGAGAGCGCCATCTAGAGACAACCTTCCAACTTCCATCTACCTTCATGAAGATGGATGTATTTTCCAAAAGTTTGTATTAAAACACAAGGCACGTGCTGTATGCTCACATAAGAACACCCTTTGTAGAAGATCTTCCAACTCACATCTTCTGTAATGAAGATGGAAGTACTTGCAGAAGTGTGAGTGAACGCCTCAGGAGAGGTTCTAGCTAAGTAGCATTGAGAACCAAGTCTGTGTTGTAGGAAGGCAACAACGATCTAACGTCGTTACCCATGAATACGCACGCATTTCCCAAAACGTGTGTTGAAACTTCAGGAAAATGCCATGGACGTAACCCTCAGTAAGGAGAGGGAATGCAAAGTGTCTTCTACCTCCCGTCTGTCACGATGATGGAAGCTTGTTTCAGAGTGTGAATTTAAGGGTAAGGAAAGGGCCGTTAACCGATCTTTGAGAAAGATCACTGTATCGAAGCCATCTTCCATCTCACATCTTCGGATGTGAAGATGAAAACTTTTGCACAGGGGTGTAAGGAAATATAAGGAAAGTGCCACAGACTGAAATCTATGAAAGAACGCCGTACAGAAAGCATCTTGCATCCCGCAATCTTCAGTCATGAGAACGGAAGCATGTGCAAAAGTGTACAAAAACATCAACATAAAGCACTCTGCTTAACGTGGTAGAAGAACACTGTGCAGCCACCATGTCTCAACTCATCACTCCTGTCGTGAAGATGGAGCTTTGTAAGGAAAGGGTAGTTAAGCAATCTTTGAGAAAGAATACTGTGTCGAAGCCATCTTCCCTCTCACGTCTTCAGACGTGAATACGTAACCGTTTGCACAGGGATGTAAGGAAATATAAGGAAAGTGCCACAGACTGAAATCTATGAAAGAACGCCGTACACAAAGCATCTTGCATCCCACAATCTTCAGTCATGAGAACGGAAGCATGGGTAAAAGTGTGGAGGAAAACATCAACAGAAAGCAGTTTGCTTAACTCTGTAGAAGGGCACTCTGCAGCCACCACGTCTCAACTCACCACTCCTGTGGTGAAGATGGAAGCCTTGGCAAGAGTGTGCACGAGCACGTAAAGAAAGGGCCGTCCAGTTAATTCTGAGACCCAAATCTGTGTAGATAGACTACAACACCGAACCCACCTCCTGACGAATGAATCAACCAGGGATTTCTTCCCTTTGTGTGGAACCTTAAGGAAAGTGCCATAAAAGGTGTTGAGAACACTGGATCGATAGCATCTTACAACCCAGAGCTTCTGCCACGTAGACATAAATATTTGCCACGTTGGGTTGAAAGCAGAAGGAAAGTGGCTGAGACTTTGCTTCGAGAGAGGATCTTACCGAATCCATCCTTCGAGGGATGTCTTCTAACGTGTAGTGGGAAGCATTCAGATAAGTGTATTTCTCAGCATAAAGAAATGATTGTACACTTAACCTTTGGAACGAATTCCGTGGAAACCATCGGAAAACCACATTTTCTCTCATGAACCTGGAAGCATTGGCTCAAGGGTGAGGGAACATGTGACTCAGTGCGGTTTCCTAAACCCTGAGCACCGAGCATCTGGATAGAGAATGCCACTTCAAGCAGCCTGATGCACGGAGAGAGAAGCTTTCTCAGTTATGTGTGATGAACAGTAAGAGAAGTGTCCTTCGCTGAACACTAAGAAAGAGCACATTAGAGAAAACCTTCCAAATCCCATCTACCTTCATGAAGATGGAGGTATTTTTCAAAAGTGTGCATGAAAACACAAGGAAGGTGCATAGGATCACTTAAGAACACCCTTTGGAAAAGATCATCCCAACTCACATCTTCTAAAATGAACACAGACGAACTTGCAGAAGTGTTAGTGAAGGCATCAGGAGAGGTTCTAGCTTAGCAGCTGTGAGAACCAAGTCTGTGTTGTAGGAAGGCAACATCGATTTAATATCGTGAACCATGAATAAACACGCGTTTCCCTGTACGTGACAACGATAAAAAGCGATAAAAAAGCGATAAAAAAGCGAAAAAAACTGCCATAGAAGAAACTCTCAGTAAGAAGAGTGTAAGCAAATGGTATTCCAACTCAGATCGTCTGTCGTGATGATGGAAGCATGTTTCAGAGTGTGAATTAAAGTGCAAAGGAATGTGCTGTTAACCAATCCTTGATAAATAAAACTATATCGAAGCCATCTTCCCTCTCACGTCTTCGGACGTGACTATGAAACCTTTTGCTCAGCGGTGTAAGGAAATATAAGGAAAGTGCCACAGACTGAAATCTATGAAAGAACGCCGTACACAAAGCATCTTGCATCCCACAATCTTCAGTCATGAGAACGGAAGCATGGGTAAAAGTGTGGAGGAAAACATCAACAGAAAGCAGTTTGCTTAACTCTGTAGAAGGGCACTCTGCAGCCACCACGTCTCAACTCACCACTCCTGTGGTGAAGATGGAAGCCTTGGCAAGAGTGTGCACGAGCACGTAAAGAAAGGGCCGTCCAGTTAATTCTGAGACCCAAATCTGTGTAGATAGACTACAACACCGAACCCACCTCCTGACGAATGAATCAACCAGGGATTTCTTCCCTGTGTGTGAACCTTAAGGAAAGTGCCATAAACTTAATAGGCGTTGAGAACACTGGATCGATAGCATCTTACCACCCACAGCTTCAGTCAGGTAGATAGCAATATTTGCCACGTTGTGTTGAACGCAGAAGGAAAGTGGCTGAGATTAAACTTCGAGAAAGCACCATGCCGAATTGATCCTTCGAGGCATGTGTTCTTTCATGATGATGGAATCATGTTTCAGACTGTGAATTAAAGTGCAAGGAATGGGCCGTTAACCAATACTGGAGAAATAACACTGTATCGAAGCCATCTTCCCTCTCACGTCTTCGGACGTGACTATGAAACCTTTTGCTCAGCGGTGTAAGGAAATATAAGGAAAGTGCCACAGACTGAAATCTATGAAAGAACGCCGTACACAAAGCATCTTGCATCCCACAATCTTCAGTCATGAGAACGGAAGCATGGGTAAACGTGTGGAGGAAAACTTCAACAGAAAGCAGTTTGCTTAACTCTGTAGAAGGGCACTCTGCAGCCACCACGTCTCAACTCACCACTCCTGTGGTGAAGATGGAAACCTTGGCAAGAGTGTGCACGAGCACGTAAAGGGCCGTCCAGTTAATTCTGAGACCCAAATCTGTGTAGATAGACTACAACACCGAACCCACCTCCTGACGAATGAATCAACCAGGGATTTCTTCCCTGTGTGTGGAACCTTAAGGAAAGTGCCATAAACTTAACAGGAGATGAGAACACTGGATCGATTGCTTCTTACAACCCACGGCTTCTCTCTCGTAGACATAAACATTTGCCACGTTGGGTTGAAAGCAGAAGGAAAGTGGCTGAGACTTTGCTTCGAGAGAGGATCTTACCAAATCGATCCTTCGAGGCATGTCTTCTATCGTGTAGTGGGAAGCATTCAGATAAGTGCGTTTCTCAGCATAAAGAAATGATTGTACACTTAACATTTGGAAAGAATTCTGTGGAAACCATCTGAAACTCACGTTTTCTCTCATGAACCTGGAAGCATTGGCTCAAGGGTGAGGGAACATGTGACTCAGTGCGGTTTCCTAAACCCTGAGCACCGAGCCTCTGGTTAGAGAATGCCACTTCAAGCATCCTGATGCATGGAGAGAGAAGTTTTGTCAACTATCTGTATTGAACGGTAAGAGAAGTGCCCTGCCGGGAACACTAAGAGAGAGCGCCATCTAGAGACAACCTTCCAACTTCCATCTACCTTCATGAAGATGGATGTATTTTCCAAAAGTTTGTATTAAAACACAAGGCACGTGCTGTATGCTCACATAAGAACACCCTTTGTAGAAGATCTTCCAACTCACATCTTCTGGAATGAAGATGGAAGTACTTGCAGAAGTGTGAGTGAACGCATCAGGAGAGTTTCTAGCTAAGTAGCATTGAGAACCAAGTCTGTGTTGTAGGAAGGCAACAACGATCTAACGTCGTTACCCATGAATACGCACGCATTTCCCAAAACGTGTGTTGAAACTTCAGGAAAATGCCATAGACGTAACCCTCAGTAAGGAGAGGGAATGCAAAGTGTCTTCTACCTCCCGTCTGTCACGATGATGGAAGCTTGTTTCAGAGTGTGAATTTAAGGGTAAGGAAAGGGCCGTTAACCGATCTTTGAGAAAGATCACTGTATCGAAGCCATCTTCCATCTCACATCTTCGGATGTGAAGATGAAAACTTTTGCACAGGGGTGTAAGGAAATATAAGGAAAGTGCCACAGACTGAAATCTATGAAAGAACGCCGTACAGAAAGCATCTTGCATCCCGCAATCTTCAGTCATGAGAACGGAAGCATGTGCAAAAGCGTACAAAAACATCAACATAAAGCACTCTGCTTAACGTGGTAGGAGAACACTGTGCAGCCACCATGTCTCAACTCATCACTCCTGTCGTGAAGATGGAGCTTTGTAAGGAAAGGGTAGTTAAGCAATCTTTGAGAAAGAATACTGTGTCGAAGCCATCTTCCCTCTCACGTCTTCAGACGTGAATACGTAACCGTTTGCACAGGGATGTAAGGAAATATAAGGAAAGTGCCACAGACTGAAATCTATGAAAGAACGCCGTACACAAAGCATCTTGCATCCCACAATCTTCAGTCATGAGAACGGAAGCATGGGTAAAAGTGTGGAGGAAAACATCAACAGAAAGCAGTTTGCTTAACTCTGTTAGAAGGGCACTCTGCAGCCACCACGTCTCAACTCACCACTCCTGTGGTGAAGATGGAAGCCTTGGCAAGAGTGTGCACGAGCACGTAAAGAAAGGGCCGTCCAGTTAATTCTGAGACCCAAATCTGTGTAGATGGACTACAACACCGAACCCACCTCCTGACGAATGAATCAACCAGGGATTTCTTCCCTTTGTGTGGAACCTTAAGGAAAGTGCCATAAACTTAGGTGTTGAGAACACTGGATCGATAGCATCTTACAACCCAGAGCTTCTGCCACGTAGACATAAATATTTGCCACGTTGGGTTGAAAGCAGAAGGAAAGTGGCTGAGACTTTGCTTCGAGAGAGGATCTTACCGAATCCATCCTTCGAGGGATGTCTTCTAACGTGTAGTGGGAAGCATTCAGATAAGTGTATTTCTCAGCATAAAGAAATGATTGTACACTTAACCTTTGGAACGAATTCCGTGGAAACCATCGGAAAACCACATTTTCTCTCATGAACCTGGAAGCATTGGCTCAAGGGTGAGGGAACATGTGACTCAGTGCGGTTTCCTAAACCCTGAGCACCGAGCATCTGGATAGAGAATGCCACTTCAAGCAGCCTGATGCACGGAGAGAGAAGCTTTCTCAGTTATGTGTGATGAACAGTAAGAGAAGTGTCCTTCGCTGAACACTAAGAAAGAGCACATTAGAGAAAACCTTCCAAATCCCATCTACCTTCATGAAGATGGAGGTATTTTTCAAAAGTGTGCATGAAAACACAAGGAAGGTGCATAGGATCACTTAAGAACACCCTTTGGAAAAGATCATCCCAACTCACATCTTCTAAAATGAACACAGACGAACTTGCAGAAGTGTTAGTGAAGGCATCAGGAGAGGTTCTAGCTTAGCAGCTGTGAGAACCAAGTCTGTGTTGTAGGAAGGCAACATCGATTTAATATCGTGAACCATGAATAAACACGCGTTTCCCTGTACGTGACAACGATAAAAAGCGATAAAAAAGCGATAAAAAAGCGAAAAAAACTGCCATAGAAGAAACTCTCAGTAAGAAGAGTGTAAGCAAATGGTATTCCAACTCAGATCGTCTGTCGTGATGATGGAAGCATGTTTCAGAGTGTGAATTAAAGTGCAAAGGAATGTGCTGTTAACCAATCCTTGATAAATAAAACTATATCGAAGCCATCTTCCCTCTCACGTCTTCGGACGTGACTATGAAACCTTTTGCTCAGCGGTGTAAGGAAATATAAGGAAAGTGCCACAGACTGAAATCTATGAAAGAACGCCGTACACAAAGCATCTTGCATCCCACAATCTTCAGTCATGAGAACGGAAGCATGGGTAAAAGTGTGGAGGAAAACATCAACAGAAAGCAGTTTGCTTAACTCTGTAGAAGGGCACTCTGCAGCCACCACGTCTCAACTCACCACTCCTGTGGTGAAGATGGAAGCCTTGGCAAGAGTGTGCACGAGCACGTAAAGAAAGGGCCGTCCAGTTAATTCTGAGACCCAAATCTGTGTAGATAGACTACAACACCGAACCCACCTCCTGACGAATGAATCAACCAGGGATTTCTTCCCTGTGTGTGAACCTTAAGGAAAGTGCCATAAACTTAATAGGCGTTGAGAACACTGGATCGATAGCATCTTACCACCCACAGCTTCAGTCAGGTAGATAGCAATATTTGCCACGTTGTGTTGAACGCAGAAGGAAAGTGGCTGAGATTAAACTTCGAGAAAGCACCATGCCGAATTGATCCTTCGAGGCATGTGTTCTTTCATGATGATGGAATCATGTTTCAGACTGTGAATTAAAGTGCAAGGAATGGGCCGTTAACCAATACTGGAGAAATAACACTGTATCGAAGCCATCTTCCCTCTCACGTCTTCGGACGTGACTATGAAACCTTTTGCTCAGCGGTGTAAGGAAATATAAGGAAAGTGCCACAGACTGAAATCTATGAAAGAACGCCGTACACAAAGCATCTTGCATCCCACAATCTTCAGTCATGAGAACGGAAGCATGGGTAAACGTGTGGAGGAAAACTTCAACAGAAAGCAGTTTGCTTAACTCTGTAGAAGGGCACTCTGCAGCCACCACGTCTCAACTCACCACTCCTGTGGTGAAGATGGAAACCTTGGCAAGAGTGTGCACGAGCACGTAAAGGGCCGTCCAGTTAATTCTGAGACCCAAATCTGTGTAGATAGACTACAACACCGAACCCACCTCCTGACGAATGAATCAACCAGGGATTTCTTCCCTGTGTGTGGAACCTTAAGGAAAGTGCCATAAACTTAACAGGAGATGAGAACACTGGATCGATTGCTTCTTACAACCCACGGCTTCTCTCTCGTAGACATAAACATTTGCCACGTTGGGTTGAAAGCAGAAGGAAAGTGGCTGAGACTTTGCTTCGAGAGAGGATCTTACCAAATCGATCCTTCGAGGCATGTCTTCTATCGTGTAGTGGGAAGCATTCAGATAAGTGCGTTTCTCAGCATAAAGAAATGATTGTACACTTAACATTTGGAAAGAATTCTGTGGAAACCATCTGAAACTCACGTTTTCTCTCATGAACCTGGAAGCATTGGCTCAAGGGTGAGGGAACATGTGACTCAGTGCGGTTTCCTAAACCCTGAGCACCGAGCCTCTGGTTAGAGAATGCCACTTCAAGCATCCTGATGCATGGAGAGAGAAGTTTTGTCAACTATCTGTATTGAACGGTAAGAGAAGTGCCCTGCCGGGAACACTAAGAGAGAGCGCCATCTAGAGACAACCTTCCAACTTCCATCTACCTTCATGAAGATGGATGTATTTTCCAAAAGTTTGTATTAAAACACAAGGCACGTGCTGTATGCTCACATAAGAACACCCTTTGTAGAAGATCTTCCAACTCACATCTTCTGGAATGAAGATGGAAGTACTTGCAGAAGTGTGAGTGAACGCATCAGGAGAGTTTCTAGCTAAGTAGCATTGAGAACCAAGTCTGTGTTGTAGGAAGGCAACAACGATCTAACGTCGTTACCCATGAATACGCACGCATTTCCCAAAACGTGTGTTGAAACTTCAGGAAAATGCCATAGACGTAACCCTCAGTAAGGAGAGGGAATGCAAAGTGTCTTCTACCTCCCGTCTGTCACGATGATGGAAGCTTGTTTCAGAGTGTGAATTTAAGGGTAAGGAAAGGGCCGTTAACCGATCTTTGAGAAAGATCACTGTATCGAAGCCATCTTCCATCTCACATCTTCGGATGTGAAGATGAAAACTTTTGCACAGGGGTGTAAGGAAATATAAGGAAAGTGCCACAGACTGAAATCTATGAAAGAACGCCGTACAGAAAGCATCTTGCATCCCGCAATCTTCAGTCATGAGAACGGAAGCATGTGCAAAAGCGTACAAAAACATCAACATAAAGCACTCTGCTTAACGTGGTAGAAGAACACTGTGCAGCCACCATGTCTCAACTCATCACTCCTGTCGTGAAGATGGAGCTTTGTAAGGAAAGGGTAGTTAAGCAATCTTTGAGAAAGAATACTGTGTCGAAGCCATCTTCCCTCTCACGTCTTCAGACGTGAATACGTAACCGTTTGCACAGGGATGTAAGGAAATATAAGGAAAGTGCCACAGACTGAAATCTATGAAAGAACGCCGTACACAAAGCATCTTGCATCCCACAATCTTCAGTCATGAGAACGGAAGCATGGGTAAAAGTGTGGAGGAAAACATCAACAGAAAGCAGTTTGCTTAACTCTGTTAGAAGGGCACTCTGCAGCCACCACGTCTCAACTCACCACTCCTGTGGTGAAGATGGAAGCCTTGGCAAGAGTGTGCACGAGCACGTAAAGAAAGGGCCGTCCAGTTAATTCTGAGACCCAAATCTGTGTAGATGGACTACAACACCGAACCCACCTCCTGACGAATGAATCAACCAGGGATTTCTTCCCTTTGTGTGGAACCTTAAGGAAAGTGCCATAAACTTAGGTGTTGAGAACACTGGATCGATAGCATCTTACAACCCAGAGCTTCTGCCACGTAGACATAAATATTTGCCACGTTGGGTTGAAAGCAGAAGGAAAGTGGCTGAGACTTTGCTTCGAGAGAGGATCTTACCGAATCCATCCTTCGAGGGATGTCTTCTAACGTGTAGTGGGAAGCATTCAGATAAGTGTATTTCTCAGCATAAAGAAATGATTGTACACTTAACCTTTGGAACGAATTCCGTGGAAACCATCGGAAAACCACATTTTCTCTCATGAACCTGGAAGCATTGGCTCAAGGGTGAGGGAACATGTGACTCAGTGCGGTTTTCTAAACCCTGAGCACCGAGCATCTGGATAGAGAATGCCACTTCAAGCAGCCTGATGCACGGAGAGAGAAGCTTTCTCAGTTATGTGTGATGAACAGTAAGAGAAGTGTCCTTCGCTGAACACTAAGAAAGAGCACATTAGAGAAAACCTTCCAAATCCCATCTACCTTCATGAAGATGGAGGTATTTTTCAAAAGTGTGCATGAAAACACAAGGAAGGTGCATAGGATCACTTAAGAACACCCTTTGGAAAAGATCATCCCAACTCACATCTTCTAAAATGAACACAGACGAACTTGCAGAAGTGTTAGTGAAGGCATCAGGAGAGGTTCTAGCTTAGCAGCTGTGAGAACCAAGTCTGTGTTGTAGGAAGGCAACATCGATTTAATATCGTGAACCATGAATAAACACGCGTTTCCCTGTACGTGTCAACGATAAAAAGCGATAAAAAAGCGATAAAAAAGCGAAAAAAACTGCCATAGAAGAAACTCTCAGTAAGAAGAGTGTAAGCAAATGGTATTCCAACTCAGATCGTCTGTCGTGATGATGGAAGCATGTTTCAGAGTGTGAATTAAAGTGCAAAGGAATGTGCTGTTAACCAATCCTTGATAAATAAAACTATATCGAAGCCATCTTCCCTCTCACGTCTTCGGACGTGACTATGAAACCTTTTGCTCAGCGGTGTAAGGAAATATAAGGAAAGTGCCACAGACTGAAATCTATGAAAGAACGCCGTACACAAAGCATCTTGCATCCCACAATCTTCAGTCATGAGAACGGAAGCATGGGTAAAAGTGTGGAGGAAAACATCAACAGAAAGCAGTTTGCTTAACTCTGTAGAAGGGCACTCTGCAGCCACCACGTCTCAACTCACCACTCCTGTGGTGAAGATGGAAGCCTTGGCAAGAGTGTGCACGAGCACGTAAAGAAAGGGCCGTCCAGTTAATTCTGAGACCCAAATCTGTGTAGATGGACTACAACACCGAACCCACCTCCTGACGAATGAATCAACCAGGGATTTCTTCCCTGTGTGTGGAACCTTAAGGAAAGTGCCATAAACTTAGGTGTTGAGAACACTGGATCGATAGCATCTTACAACCCAGAGCTTCTGCCACGTAGACATAAATATTTGCCACGTTGGGTTGAAAGCAGAAGGAAAGTGGCTGAGACTTTGCTTCGAGAGAGGATCTTACCGAATCCATCCTTCGAGGGATGTCTTCTAACGTGTAGTGGGAAGCATTCAGATAAGTGTATTTCTCAGCATAAAGAAATGATTGTACACTTAACCTTTGGAACGAATTCCGTGGAAACCATCGGAAAACCACATTTTCTCTCATGAACCTGGAAGCATTGGCTCAAGGGTGAGGGAACATGTGACTCAGTGCGGTTTCCTAAACCCTGAGCACCGAGCATCTGGATAGAGAATGCCACTTCAAGCAGCCTGATGCACGGAGAGAGAAGCTTTCTCAGTTATGTGTGATGAACAGTAAGAGAAGTGTCCTTCGCTGAACACTAAGAAAGAGCACATTAGAGAAAACCTTCCAAATCCCACCTACCTTCATGAAGATGGAGGTATTTTTCAAAAGTGTGCATGAAAACACAAGGAAGGTGCATAGGATCACTTAAGAACACCCTTTGGAAAAGATCATCCCAACTCACATCTTCTAAAATGAACACAGACGAACTTGCAGAAGTGTTAGTGAAGGCATCAGGAGAGGTTCTAGCTTAGCAGCTGTGAGAACCAAGTCTGTGTTGTAGGAAGGCAACATCGATTTAATATCGTGAACCATGAATAAACACGCGTTTCCCTGTACGTGTCAACGATAAAAAGCGATAAAAAAGCGATAAAAAAGCGAAAAAAACTGCCATAGAAGAAACTCTCAGTAAGAAGAGTGTAAGCAAATGGTATTCCAACTCAGATCGTCTGTCGTGATGATGGAAGCATGTTTCAGAGTGTGAATTAAAGTGCAAAGGAATGTGCTGTTAACCAATCCTTGATAAATAAAACTATATCGAAGCCATCTTCCCTCTCACGTCTTCGGACGTGACTATGAAACCTTTTGCTCAGCGGTGTAAGGAAATATAAGGAAAGTGCCACAGACTGAAATCTATGAAAGAACGCCGTACACAAAGCATCTTGCATCCCACAATCTTCAGTCATGAGAACGGAAGCATGGGTAAAAGTGTGGAGGAAAACATCAACAGAAAGCAGTTTGCTTAACTCTGTTAGAAGGGCACTCTGCAGCCACCACGTCTCAACTCACCACTCCTGTGGTGAAGATGGAAGCCTTGGCAAGAGTGTGCACGAGCACGTAAAGAAAGGGCCGTCCAGTTAATTCTGAGACCCAAATCTGTGTAGATGGACTACAACACCGAACCCACCTCCTGACGAATGAATCAACCAGGGATTTCTTCCCTGTGTGTGGAACCTTAAGGAAAGTGCCATAAACTTAGGTGTTGAGAACACTGGATCGATAGCATCTTACAACCCAGAGCTTCTGCCACGTAGACATAAATATTTGCCACGTTGGGTTGAAAGCAGAAGGAAAGTGGCTGAGACTTTGCTTCGAGAGAGGATCTTACCGAATCCATCCTTCGAGGGATGTCTTCTAACGTGTAGTGGGAAGCATTCAGATAAGTGTATTTCTCAGCATAAAGAAATGATTGTACACTTAACCTTTGGAACGAATTCCGTGGAAACCATCGGAAAACCACATTTTCTCTCATGAACCTGGAAGCATTGGCTCAAGGGTGAGGGAACATGTGACTCAGTGCGGTTTCCTAAACCCTGAGCACCGAGCATCTGGATAGAGAATGCCACTTCAAGCAGCCTGATGCACGGAGAGAGAAGCTTTCTCAGTTATGTGTGATGAACAGTAAGAGAAGTGTCCTTCGCTGAACACTAAGAAAGAGCACATTAGAGAAAACCTTCCAAATCCCACCTACCTTCATGAAGATGGAGGTATTTTTCAAAAGTGTGCATGAAAACACAAGGAAGGTGCATAGGATCACTTAAGAACACCCTTTGGAAAAGATCATCCCAACTCACATCTTCTAAAATGAACACAGACGAACTTGCAGAAGTGTTAGTGAAGGCATCAGGAGAGGTTCTAGCTTAGCAGCTGTGAGAACCAAGTCTGTGTTGTAGGAAGGCAACATCGATTTAATATCGTGAACCATGAATAAACACGCGTTTCCCTGTACGTGTCAACGATAAAAAGCGATAAAAAAGCGATAAAAAAGCGAAAAAAACTGCCATAGAAGAAACTCTCAGTAAGAAGAGTGTAAGCAAATGGTATTCCAACTCAGATCGTCTGTCGTGATGATGGAAGCATGTTTCAGAGTGTGAATTAAAGTGCAAAGGAATGTGCTGTTAACCAATCCTTGATAAATAAAACTATATCGAAGCCATCTTCCCTCTCACGTCTTCGGACGTGACTATGAAACCTTTTGCTCAGCGGTGTAAGGAAATATAAGGAAAGTGCCACAGACTGAAATCTATGAAAGAACGCCGTACACAAAGCATCTTGCATCCCACAATCTTCAGTCATGAGAACGGAAGCATGGGTAAAAGTGTGGAGGAAAACATCAACAGAAAGCAGTTTGCTTAACTCTGTAGAAGGGCACTCTGCAGCCACCACGTCTCAACTCACCACTCCTGTGGTGAAGATGGAAGCCTTGGCAAGAGTGTGCACGAGCACGTAAAGAAAGGGCCGTCCAGTTAATTCTGAGACCCAAATCTGTGTAGATGGACTACAACACCGAACCCACCTCCTGACGAATGAATCAACCAGGGATTTCTTCCCTGTGTGTGGAACCTTAAGGAAAGTGCCATAAACTTAGGTGTTGAGAACACTGGATCGATAGCATCTTACAACCCAGAGCTTCTGCCACGTAGACATAAATATTTGCCACGTTGGGTTGAAAGCAGAAGGAAAGTGGCTGAGACTTTGCTTCGAGAGAGGATCTTACCGAATCCATCCTTCGAGGGATGTCTTCTAACGTGTAGTGGGAAGCATTCAGATAAGTGTATTTCTCAGCATAAAGAAATGATTGTACACTTAACCTTTGGAACGAATTCCGTGGAAACCATCGGAAAACCACATTTTCTCTCATGAACCTGGAAGCATTGGCTCAAGGGTGAGGGAACATGTGACTCAGTGCGGTTTCCTAAACCCTGAGCACCGAGCATCTGGATAGAGAATGCCACTTCAAGCAGCCTGATGCACGGAGAGAGAAGCTTTCTCAGTTATGTGTGATGAACAGTAAGAGAAGTGTCCTTCGCTGAACACTAAGAAAGAGCACATTAGAGAAAACCTTCCAAATCCCACCTACCTTCATGAAGATGGAGGTATTTTTCAAAAGTGTGCATGAAAACACAAGGAAGGTGCATAGGATCACTTAAGAACACCCTTTGGAAAAGATCATCCCAACTCACATCTTCTAAAATGAACACAGACGAACTTGCAGAAGTGTTAGTGAAGGCATCAGGAGAGGTTCTAGCTTAGCAGCTGTGAGAACCAAGTCTGTGTTGTAGGAAGGCAACATCGATTTAATATCGTGAACCATGAATAAACACGCGTTTCCCTGTACGTGTCAACGATAAAAAGCGATAAAAAAGCGATAAAAAAGCGAAAAAAACTGCCATAGAAGAAACTCTCAGTAAGAAGAGTGTAAGCAAATGGTATTCCAACTCAGATCGTCTGTCGTGATGATGGAAGCATGTTTCAGAGTGTGAATTAAAGTGCAAAGGAATGTGCTGTTAACCAATCCTTGATAAATAAAACTATATCGAAGCCATCTTCCCTCTCACGTCTTCGGACGTGACTATGAAACCTTTTGCTCAGCGGTGTAAGGAAATATAAGGAAAGTGCCACAGACTGAAATCTATGAAAGAACGCCGTACACAAAGCATCTTGCATCCCACAATCTTCAGTCATGAGAACGGAAGCATGGGTAAAAGTGTGGAGGAAAACATCAACAGAAAGCAGTTTGCTTAACTCTGTAGAAGGGCACTCTGCAGCCACCACGTCTCAACTCACCACTCCTGTGGTGAAGATGGAAGCCTTGGCAAGAGTGTGCACGAGCACGTAAAGAAAGGGCCGTCCAGTTAATTCTGAGACCCAAATCTGTGTAGATAGACTACAACACCGAACCCACCTCCTGACGAATGAATCAACCAGGGATTTCTTCCCTGTGTGTGAACCTTAAGGAAAGTGCCATAAACTTAATAGGCGTTGAGAACACTGGATCGATAGCATCTTACCACCCACAGCTTCAGTCAGGTAGATAGCAATATTTGCCACGTTGTGTTGAACGCAGAAGGAAAGTGGCTGAGATTAAACTTCGAGAAAGCACCATGCCGAATTGATCCTTCGAGGCATGTGTTCTTTCATGATGATGGAATCATGTTTCAGACTGTGAATTAAAGTGCAAGGAATGGGCCGTTAACCAATACTGGAGAAATAACACTGTATCGAAGCCATCTTCCCTCTCACGTCTTCGGACGTGACTATGAAACCTTTTGCTCAGCGGTGTAAGGAAATATAAGGAAAGTGCCACAGACTGAAATCTATGAAAGAACGCCGTACACAAAGCATCTTGCATCCCACAATCTTCAGTCATGAGAACGGAAGCATGGGTAAACGTGTGGAGGAAAACTTCAACAGAAAGCAGTTTGCTTAACTCTGTAGAAGGGCACTCTGCAGCCACCACGTCTCAACTCACCACTCCTGTGGTGAAGATGGAAACCTTGGCAAGAGTGTGCACGAGCACGTAAAGAAAGGGCCGTCCAGTTAATTCTGAGACCCAAATCTGTGTAGATAGACTACAACACCGAACCCACCTCCTGACGAATGAATCAACCAGGGATTTCTTCCCTGTGTGTGAACCTTAAGGAAAGTGCCATAAACTTAATAGGCGTTGAGAACACTGGATCGATAGCATCTTACCACCCACAGCTTCAGTCAGGTAGATAGCAATATTTGCCACGTTGTGTTGAACGCAGAAGGAAAGTGGCTGAGATTAAACTTCGAGAAAGCACCATGCCGAATTGATCCTTCGAGGCATGTGTTCTTTCATGATGATGGAATCATGTTTCAGACTGTGAATTAAAGTGCAAGGAATGGGCCGTTAACCAATACTGGAGAAATAACACTGTATCGAAGCCATCTTCCCTCTCACGTCTTCGGACGTGACTATGAAACCTTTTGCTCAGCGGTGTAAGGAAATATAAGGAAAGTGCCACAGACTGAAATCTATGAAAGAACGCCGTACACAAAGCATCTTGCATCCCACAATCTTCAGTCATGAGAACGGAAGCATGGGTAAACGTGTGGAGGAAAACTTCAACAGAAAGCAGTTTGCTTAACTCTGTAGAAGGGCACTCTGCAGCCACCACGTCTCAACTCACCACTCCTGTGGTGAAGATGGAAACCTTGGCAAGAGTGTGCACGAGCACGTAAAGAAAGGGCCGTCCAGTTAATTCTGAGACCCAAATCTGTGTAGATAGACTACAACACCGAACCCACCTCCTGACGAATGAATCAACCAGGGATTTCTTCCCTGTGTGTGGAACCTTAAGGAAAGTGCCATAAACTTAACAGGAGATGAGAACACTGGATCGATTGCTTCTTACAACCCACGGCTTCTCTCTCGTAGACATAAACATTTGCCACGTTGGGTTGAAAGCAGAAGGAAAGTGGCTGAGACTTTGCTTCGAGAGAGGATCTTACCAAATCGATCCTTCGAGGCATGTCTTCTATCGTGTAGTGGGAAGCATTCAGATAAGTGCGTTTCTCAGCATAAAGAAATGATTGTACACTTAACATTTGGAAAGAATTCTGTGGAAACCATCTGAAACTCACGTTTTCTCTCATGAACCTGGAAGCATTGGCTCAAGGGTGAGGGAACATGTGACTCAGTGCGGTTTCCTAAACCCTGAGCACCGAGCCTCTGGTTAGAGAATGCCACTTCAAGCATCCTGATGCATGGAGAGAGAAGTTTTGTCAACTATCTGTATTGAACGGTAAGAGAAGTGCCCTGCCGGGAACACTAAGAGAGAGCGCCATCTAGAGACAACCTTCCAACTTCCATCTACCTTCATGAAGATGGATGTATTTTCCAAAAGTTTGTATTAAAACACAAGGCACGTGCTGTATGCTCACATAAGAACACCCTTTGTAGAAGATCTTCCAACTCACATCTTCTGTAATGAAGATGGAAGTACTTGCAGAAGTGTGAGTGAACGCCTCAGGAGAGGTTCTAGCTAAGTAGCATTGAGAACCAAGTCTGTGTTGTAGGAAGGCAACAACGATCTAACGTCGTTACCCATGAATACGCACGCATTTCCCAAAACGTGTGTTGAAACTTCAGGAAAATGCCATAGACGTAACCCTCAGTAAGGAGAGGGAATGCAAAGTGTCTTCTACCTCCCGTCTGTCACGATGATGGAAGCTTGTTTCAGAGTGTGAATTTAAGGGTAAGGAAAGGGCCGTTAACCGATCTTTGAGAAAGATCACTGTATCGAAGCCATCTTCCATCTCACATCTTCGGATGTGAAGATGAAAACTTTTGCACAGGGGTGTAAGGAAATATAAGGAAAGTGCCACAGACTGAAATCTATGAAAGAACGCCGTACAGAAAGCATCTTGCATCCCGCAATCTTCAGTCATGAGAACGGAAGCATGTGCAAAAGTGTACAAAAACATCAACATAAAGCACTCTGCTTAACGTGGTAGAAGAACACTGTGCAGACACCATGTCTCAACACATCACTCCTGTCGTGAAGATGGAGCTTTGTAAGGAAAGGGTAGTTAAGCAATCTTTGAGAAAGAATACTGTGTCGAAGCCATCTTCCCTCTCACGTCTTCAGACGTGAATACGTAACCGTTTGCACAGGGATGTAAGGAAATATAAGGAAAGTGCCACAGACTGAAATCTATGAAAGAACGCCGTACACAAAGCATCTTGCATCCCACAATCTTCAGTCATGAGAACGGAAGCATGGGTAAAAGTGTGGAGGAAAACATCAACAGAAAGCAGTTTGCTTAACTCTGTTAGAAGGGCACTCTGCAGCCACCACGTCTCAACTCACCACTCCTGTGGTGAAGATGGAAGCCTTGGCAAGAGTGTGCACGAGCACGTAAAGAAAGGGCCGTCCAGTTAATTCTGAGACCCAAATCTGTGTAGATGGACTACAACACCGAACCCACCTCCTGACGAATGAATCAACCAGGGATTTCTTCCCTTTGTGTGGAACCTTAAGGAAAGTGCCATAAACTTAGGTGTTGAGAACACTGGATCGATAGCATCTTACAACCCAGAGCTTCTGCCACGTAGACATAAATATTTGCCACGTTGGGTTGAAAGCAGAAGGAAAGTGGCTGAGACTTTGCTTCGAGAGAGGATCTTACCGAATCCATCCTTCGAGGGATGTCTTCTAACGTGTAGTGGGAAGCATTCAGATAAGTGTATTTCTCAGCATAAAGAAATGATTGTACACTTAACCTTTGGAACGAATTCCGTGGAAACCATCGGAAAACCACATTTTCTCTCATGAACCTGGAAGCATTGGCTCAAGGGTGAGGGAACATGTGACTCAGTGCGGTTTCCTAAACCCTGAGCACCGAGCATCTGGATAGAGAATGCCACTTCAAGCAGCCTGATGCACGGAGAGAGAAGCTTTCTCAGTTATGTGTGATGAACAGTAAGAGAAGTGTCCTTCGCTGAACACTAAGAAAGAGCACATTAGAGAAAACCTTCCAAATCCCATCTACCTTCATGAAGATGGAGGTATTTTTCAAAAGTGTGCATGAAAACACAAGGAAGGTGCATAGGATCACTTAAGAACACCCTTTGGAAAAGATCATCCCAACTCACATCTTCTAAAATGAACACAGACGAACTTGCAGAAGTGTTAGTGAAGGCATCAGGAGAGGTTCTAGCTTAGCAGCTGTGAGAACCAAGTCTGTGTTGTAGGAAGGCAACATCGATTTAATATCGTGAACCATGAATAAACACGCGTTTCCCTGTACGTGACAACGATAAAAAGCGATAAAAAAGCGATAAAAAAGCGATAAAAAACTGCCATAGAAGAAACTCTCAGTAAGAAGAGTGTAAGCAAATGGTATTCCAACTCAGATCGTCTGTCGTGATGATGGAAGCATGTTTCAGAGTGTGAATTAAAGTGCAAAGGAATGTGCTGTTAACCAATCCTTGATAAATAAAACTATATCGAAGCCATCTTCCCTCTCACATCTTCGGACGTGACTATGAAACCTTTTGCTCAGCGGTGTAAGGAAATATAAGGAAAGTGCCACAGACTGAAATCTATGAAAGAACGCCGTACACAAAGCATCTTGCATCCCACAATCTTCAGTCATGAGAACGGAAGCATGGGTAAAAGTGTGGAGGAAAACATCAACAGAAAGCAGTTTGCTTAACTCTGTAGAAGGGCACTCTGCAGCCACCACGTCTCAACTCACCACTCCTGTGGTGAAGATGGAAGCCTTGGCAAGAGTGTGCACGAGCACGTAAAGAAAGGGCCGTCCAGTTAATTCTGAGACCCAAATCTGTGTAGATAGACTACAACACCGAACCCACCTCCTGACGAATGAATCAACCAGGGATTTCTTCCCTGTGTGTGAACCTTAAGGAAAGTGCCATAAACTTAATAGGCGTTGAGAACACTGGATCGATAGCATCTTACCACCCACAGCTTCAGTCAGGTAGATAGCAATATTTGCCACGTTGTGTTGAACGCAGAAGGAAAGTGGCTGAGATTAAACTTCGAGAAAGCACCATGCCGAATTGATCCTTCGAGGCATGTGTTCTTTCATGATGATGGAATCATGTTTCAGACTGTGAATTAAAGTGCAAGGAATGGGCCGTTAACCAATACTGGAGAAATAACACTGTATCGAAGCCATCTTCCCTCTCACGTCTTCGGACGTGACTATGAAACCTTTTGCTCAGCGGTGTAAGGAAATATAAGGAAAGTGCCACAGACTGAAATCTATGAAAGAACGCCGTACACAAAGCATCTTGCATCCCACAATCTTCAGTCATGAGAACGGAAGCATGGGTAAACGTGTGGAGGAAAACTTCAACAGAAAGCAGTTTGCTTAACTCTGTAGAAGGGCACTCTGCAGCCACCACGTCTCAACTCACCACTCCTGTGGTGAAGATGGAAACCTTGGCAAGAGTGTGCACGAGCACGTAAAGAAAGGGCCGTCCAGTTAATTCTGAGACCCAAATCTGTGTAGATAGACTACAACACCGAACCCACCTCCTGACGAATGAATCAACCAGGGATTTCTTCCCTGTGTGTGGAACCTTAAGGAAAGTGCCATAAACTTAACAGGAGATGAGAACACTGGATCGATTGCTTCTTACAACCCACGGCTTCTCTCTCGTAGACATAAACATTTGCCACGTTGGGTTGAAAGCAGAAGGAAAGTGGCTGAGACTTTGCTTCGAGAGAGGATCTTACCGAATCCATCCTTCGAGGGATGTCTTCTAACGTGTAGTGGGAAGCATTCAGATAAGTGTATTTCTCAGCATAAAGAAATGATTGTACACTTAACCTTTGGAACGAATTCCGTGGAAACCATCGGAAAACCACATTTTCTCTCATGAACCTGGAAGCATTGGCTCAAGGGTGAGGGAACATGTGACTCAGTGCGGTTTCCTAAACCCTGAGCACCGAGCATCTGGATAGAGAATGCCACTTCAAGCAGCCTGATGCACGGAGAGAGAAGCTTTCTCAGTTATGTGTGATGAACAGTAAGAGAAGTGTCCTTCGCTGAACACTAAGAAAGAGCACATTAGAGAAAACCTTCCAAATCCCATCTACCTTCATGAAGATGGAGGTATTTTTCAAAAGTGTGCATGAAAACACAAGGAAGGTGCATAGGATCACTTAAGAACACCCTTTGGAAAAGATCATCCCAACTCACATCTTCTAAAATGAACACAGACGAACTTGCAGAAGTGTTAGTGAAGGCATCAGGAGAGGTTCTAGCTTAGCAGCTGTGAGAACCAAGTCTGTGTTGTAGGAAGGCAACATCGATTTAATATCGTGAACCATGAATAAACACGCGTTTCCCTGTACGTGACAACGATAAAAAGCGATAAAAAAGCGATAAAAAAGCGATAAAAAACTGCCATAGAAGAAACTCTCAGTAAGAAGAGTGTAAGCAAATGGTATTCCAACTCAGATCGTCTGTCGTGATGATGGAAGCATGTTTCAGAGTGTGAATTAAAGTGCAAAGGAATGTGCTGTTAACCAATCCTTGATAAATAAAACTATATCGAAGCCATCTTCCCTCTCACATCTTCGGACGTGACTATGAAACCTTTTGCTCAGCGGTGTAAGGAAATATAAGGAAAGTGCCACAGACTGAAATCTATGAAAGAACGCCGTACACAAAGCATCTTGCATCCCACAATCTTCAGTCATGAGAACGGAAGCATGGGTAAAAGTGTGGAGGAAAACATCAACAGAAAGCAGTTTGCTTAACTCTGTAGAAGGGCACTCTGCAGCCACCACGTCTCAACTCACCACTCCTGTGGTGAAGATGGAAGCCTTGGCAAGAGTGTGCACGAGCACGTAAAGAAAGGGCCGTCCAGTTAATTCTGAGACCCAAATCTGTGTAGATAGACTACAACACCGAACCCACCTCCTGACGAATGAATCAACCAGGGATTTCTTCCCTGTGTGTGAACCTTAAGGAAAGTGCCATAAACTTAATAGGCGTTGAGAACACTGGATCGATAGCATCTTACCACCCACAGCTTCAGTCAGGTAGATAGCAATATTTGCCACGTTGTGTTGAACGCAGAAGGAAAGTGGCTGAGATTAAACTTCGAGAAAGCACCATGCCGAATTGATCCTTCGAGGCATGTGTTCTTTCATGATGATGGAATCATGTTTCAGACTGTGAATTAAAGTGCAAGGAATGGGCCGTTAACCAATACTGGAGAAATAACACTGTATCGAAGCCATCTTCCCTCTCACGTCTTCGGACGTGACTATGAAACCTTTTGCTCAGCGGTGTAAGGAAATATAAGGAAAGTGCCACAGACTGAAATCTATGAAAGAACGCCGTACACAAAGCATCTTGCATCCCACAATCTTCAGTCATGAGAACGGAAGCATGGGTAAACGTGTGGAGGAAAACTTCAACAGAAAGCAGTTTGCTTAACTCTGTAGAAGGGCACTCTGCAGCCACCACGTCTCAACTCACCACTCCTGTGGTGAAGATGGAAACCTTGGCAAGAGTGTGCACGAGCACGTAAAGGGCCGTCCAGTTAATTCTGAGACCCAAATCTGTGTAGATAGACTACAACACCGAACCCACCTCCTGACGAATGAATCAACCAGGGATTTCTTCCCTGTGTGTGGAACCTTAAGGAAAGTGCCATAAACTTAACAGGAGATGAGAACACTGGATCGATTGCTTCTTACAACCCACGGCTTCTCTCTCGTAGACATAAACATTTGCCACGTTGGGTTGAAAGCAGAAGGAAAGTGGCTGAGACTTTGCTTCGAGAGAGGATCTTACCAAATCGATCCTTCGAGGCATGTCTTCTATCGTGTAGTGGGAAGCATTCAGATAAGTGCGTTTCTCAGCATAAAGAAATGATTGTACACTTAACATTTGGAAAGAATTCTGTGGAAACCATCTGAAACTCACGGTTTCTCTCATGAACCTGGAAGCATTGGCTCAAGGGTGAGGGAACATGTGACTCAGTGCGGTTTCCTAAACCCCGAGCACCGAGCCTCTGGTTAGAGAATGCCACTTCAAGCATCCTGATGCATGGAGAGAGAAGTTTTGTCAACTATCTGTATTGAACGGTAAGAGAAGTGCCCTGCCGGGAACACTAAGAGAGAGCGCCATCTAGAGACAACCTTCCAACTTCCATCTACCTTCATGAAGATGGATGTATTTTCCAAAAGTTTGTATTAAAACACAAGGCACGTGCTGTATGCTCACATAAGAACACCCTTTGTAGAAGATCTTCCAACTCACATCTTCTGGAATGAAGATGGAAGTACTTGCAGAAGTGTGAGTGAACGCATCAGGAGAGTTTCTAGCTAAGTAGCATTGAGAACCAAGTCTGTGTTGTAGGAAGGCAACAACGATCTAACGTCGTTACCCATGAATACGCACGCATTTCCCAAAACGTGTGTTGAAACTTCAGGAAAATGCCATAGACGTAACCCTCAGTAAGGAGAGGGAATGCAAAGTGTCTTCTACCTCCCGTCTGTCACGATGATGGAAGCTTGTTTCAGAGTGTGAATTTAAGGGTAAGGAAAGGGCCGTTAACCGATCTTTGAGAAAGATCACTGTATCGAAGCCATCTTCCATCTCACATCTTCGGATGTGAAGATGAAAACTTTTGCACAGGGGTGTAAGGAAATATAAGGAAAGTGCCACAGACTGAAATCTATGAAAGAACGCCGTACAGAAAGCATCTTGCATCCCGCAATCTTCAGTCATGAGAACGGAAGCATGTGCAAAAGCGTACAAAAACATCAACATAAAGCACTCTGCTTAACGTGGTAGAAGAACACTGTGCAGCCACCATGTCTCAACTCATCACTCCTGTCGTGAAGATGGAGCTTTGTAAGGAAAGGGTAGTTAAGCAATCTTTGAGAAAGAATACTGTGTCGAAGCCATCTTCCCTCTCACGTCTTCAGACGTGAATACGTAACCGTTTGCACAGGGATGTAAGGAAATATAAGGAAAGTGCCACAGACTGAAATCTATGAAAGAACGCCGTACACAAAGCATCTTGCATCCCACAATCTTCAGTCATGAGAACGGAAGCATGGGTAAAAGTGTGGAGGAAAACATCAACAGAAAGCAGTTTGCTTAACTCTGTTAGAAGGGCACTCTGCAGCCACCACGTCTCAACTCACCACTCCTGTGGTGAAGATGGAAGCCTTGGCAAGAGTGTGCACGAGCACGTAAAGAAAGGGCCGTCCAGTTAATTCTGAGACCCAAATCTGTGTAGATGGACTACAACACCGAACCCACCTCCTGACGAATGAATCAACCAGGGATTTCTTCCCTTTGTGTGGAACCTTAAGGAAAGTGCCATAAACTTAGGTGTTGAGAACACTGGATCGATAGCATCTTACAACCCAGAGCTTCTGCCACGTAGACATAAATATTTGCCACGTTGGGTTGAAAGCAGAAGGAAAGTGGCTGAGACTTTGCTTCGAGAGAGGATCTTACCGAATCCATCCTTCGAGGGATGTCTTCTAACGTGTAGTGGGAAGCATTCAGATAAGTGTATTTCTCAGCATAAAGAAATGATTGTACACTTAACCTTTGGAACGAATTCCGTGGAAACCATCGGAAAACCACATTTTCTCTCATGAACCTGGAAGCATTGGCTCAAGGGTGAGGGAACATGTGACTCAGTGCGGTTTTCTAAACCCTGAGCACCGAGCATCTGGATAGAGAATGCCACTTCAAGCAGCCTGATGCACGGAGAGAGAAGCTTTCTCAGTTATGTGTGATGAACAGTAAGAGAAGTGTCCTTCGCTGAACACTAAGAAAGAGCACATTAGAGAAAACCTTCCAAATCCCATCTACCTTCATGAAGATGGAGGTATTTTTCAAAAGTGTGCATGAAAACACAAGGAAGGTGCATAGGATCACTTAAGAACACCCTTTGGAAAAGATCATCCCAACTCACATCTTCTAAAATGAACACAGACGAACTTGCAGAAGTGTTAGTGAAGGCATCAGGAGAGGTTCTAGCTTAGCAGCTGTGAGAACCAAGTCTGTGTTGTAGGAAGGCAACATCGATTTAATATCGTGAACCATGAATAAACACGCGTTTCCCTGTACGTGTCAACGATAAAAAGCGATAAAAAAGCGATAAAAAAGCGAAAAAAACTGCCATAGAAGAAACTCTCAGTAAGAAGAGTGTAAGCAAATGGTATTCCAACTCAGATCGTCTGTCGTGATGATGGAAGCATGTTTCAGAGTGTGAATTAAAGTGCAAAGGAATGTGCTGTTAACCAATCCTTGATAAATAAAACTATATCGAAGCCATCTTCCCTCTCACGTCTTCGGACGTGACTATGAAACCTTTTGCTCAGCGGTGTAAGGAAATATAAGGAAAGTGCCACAGACTGAAATCTATGAAAGAACGCCGTACACAAAGCATCTTGCATCCCACAATCTTCAGTCATGAGAACGGAAGCATGGGTAAAAGTGTGGAGGAAAACATCAACAGAAAGCAGTTTGCTTAACTCTGTAGAAGGGCACTCTGCAGCCACCACGTCTCAACTCACCACTCCTGTGGTGAAGATGGAAGCCTTGGCAAGAGTGTGCACGAGCACGTAAAGAAAGGGCCGTCCAGTTAATTCTGAGACCCAAATCTGTGTAGATGGACTACAACACCGAACCCACCTCCTGACGAATGAATCAACCAGGGATTTCTTCCCTGTGTGTGGAACCTTAAGGAAAGTGCCATAAACTTAGGTGTTGAGAACACTGGATCGATAGCATCTTACAACCCAGAGCTTCTGCCACGTAGACATAAATATTTGCCACGTTGGGTTGAAAGCAGAAGGAAAGTGGCTGAGACTTTGCTTCGAGAGAGGATCTTACCGAATCCATCCTTCGAGGGATGTCTTCTAACGTGTAGTGGGAAGCATTCAGATAAGTGTATTTCTCAGCATAAAGAAATGATTGTACACTTAACCTTTGGAACGAATTCCGTGGAAACCATCGGAAAACCACATTTTCTCTCATGAACCTGGAAGCATTGGCTCAAGGGTGAGGGAACATGTGACTCAGTGCGGTTTCCTAAACCCTGAGCACCGAGCATCTGGATAGAGAATGCCACTTCAAGCAGCCTGATGCACGGAGAGAGAAGCTTTCTCAGTTATGTGTGATGAACAGTAAGAGAAGTGTCCTTCGCTGAACACTAAGAAAGAGCACATTAGAGAAAACCTTCCAAATCCCATCTACCTTCATGAAGATGGAGGTATTTTTCAAAAGTGTGCATGAAAACACAAGGAAGGTGCATAGGATCACTTAAGAACACCCTTTGGAAAAGATCATCCCAACTCACATCTTCTAAAATGAACACAGACGAACTTGCAGAAGTGTTAGTGAAGGCATCAGGAGAGGTTCTAGCTTAGCAGCTGTGAGAACCAAGTCTGTGTTGTAGGAAGGCAACATCGATTTAATATCGTGAACCATGAATAAACACGCGTTTCCCTGTACGTGTCAACGATAAAAAGCGATAAAAAAGCGATAAAAAAGCGAAAAAAACTGCCATAGAAGAAACTCTCAGTAAGAAGAGTGTAAGCAAATGGTATTCCAACTCAGATCGTCTGTCGTGATGATGGAAGCATGTTTCAGAGTGTGAATTAAAGTGCAAAGGAATGTGCTGTTAACCAATCCTTGATAAATAAAACTATATCGAAGCCATCTTCCCTCTCACGTCTTCGGACGTGACTATGAAACCTTTTGCTCAGCGGTGTAAGGAAATATAAGGAAAGTGCCACAGACTGAAATCTATGAAAGAACGCCGTACACAAAGCATCTTGCATCCCACAATCTTCAGTCATGAGAACGGAAGCATGGGTAAAAGTGTGGAGGAAAACATCAACAGAAAGCAGTTTGCTTAACTCTGTTAGAAGGGCACTCTGCAGCCACCACGTCTCAACTCACCACTCCTGTGGTGAAGATGGAAGCCTTGGCAAGAGTGTGCACGAGCACGTAAAGAAAGGGCCGTCCAGTTAATTCTGAGACCCAAATCTGTGTAGATGGACTACAACACCGAACCCACCTCCTGACGAATGAATCAACCAGGGATTTCTTCCCTTTGTGTGGAACCTTAAGGAAAGTGCCATAAACTTAGGTGTTGAGAACACTGGATCGATAGCATCTTACAACCCAGAGCTTCTGCCACGTAGACATAAATATTTGCCACGTTGGGTTGAAAGCAGAAGGAAAGTGGCTGAGACTTTGCTTCGAGAGAGGATCTTACCGAATCCATCCTTCGAGGGATGTCTTCTAACGTGTAGTGGGAAGCATTCAGATAAGTGTATTTCTCAGCATAAAGAAATGATTGTACACTTAACCTTTGGAACGAATTCCGTGGAAACCATCGGAAAACCACATTTTCTCTCATGAACCTGGAAGCATTGGCTCAAGGGTGAGGGAACATGTGACTCAGTGCGGTTTCCTAAACCCTGAGCACCGAGCATCTGGATAGAGAATGCCACTTCAAGCAGCCTGATGCACGGAGAGAGAAGCTTTCTCAGTTATGTGTGATGAACAGTAAGAGAAGTGTCCTTCGCTGAACACTAAGAAAGAGCACATTAGAGAAAACCTTCCAAATCCCACCTACCTTCATGAAGATGGAGGTATTTTTCAAAAGTGTGCATGAAAACACAAGGAAGGTGCATAGGATCACTTAAGAACACCCTTTGGAAAAGATCATCCCAACTCACATCTTCTAAAATGAACACAGACGAACTTGCAGAAGTGTTAGTGAAGGCATCAGGAGAGGTTCTAGCTTAGCAGCTGTGAGAACCAAGTCTGTGTTGTAGGAAGGCAACATCGATTTAATATCGTGAACCATGAATAAACACGCGTTTCCCTGTACGTGTCAACGATAAAAAGCGATAAAAAAGCGATAAAAAAGCGAAAAAAACTGCCATAGAAGAAACTCTCAGTAAGAAGAGTGTAAGCAAATGGTATTCCAACTCAGATCGTCTGTCGTGATGATGGAAGCATGTTTCAGAGTGTGAATTAAAGTGCAAAGGAATGTGCTGTTAACCAATCCTTGATAAATAAAACTATATCGAAGCCATCTTCCCTCTCACGTCTTCGGACGTGACTATGAAACCTTTTGCTCAGCGGTGTAAGGAAATATAAGGAAAGTGCCACAGACTGAAATCTATGAAAGAACGCCGTACACAAAGCATCTTGCATCCCACAATCTTCAGTCATGAGAACGGAAGCATGGGTAAAAGTGTGGAGGAAAACATCAACAGAAAGCAGTTTGCTTAACTCTGTAGAAGGGCACTCTGCAGCCACCACGTCTCAACTCACCACTCCTGTGGTGAAGATGGAAGCCTTGGCAAGAGTGTGCACGAGCACGTAAAGAAAGGGCCGTCCAGTTAATTCTGAGACCCAAATCTGTGTAGATGGACTACAACACCGAACCCACCTCCTGACGAATGAATCAACCAGGGATTTCTTCCCTGTGTGTGGAACCTTAAGGAAAGTGCCATAAACTTAGGTGTTGAGAACACTGGATCGATAGCATCTTACAACCCAGAGCTTCTGCCACGTAGACATAAATATTTGCCACGTTGGGTTGAAAGCAGAAGGAAAGTGGCTGAGACTTTGCTTCGAGAGAGGATCTTACCGAATCCATCCTTCGAGGGATGTCTTCTAACGTGTAGTGGGAAGCATTCAGATAAGTGTATTTCTCAGCATAAAGAAATGATTGTACACTTAACCTTTGGAACGAATTCCGTGGAAACCATCGGAAAACCACATTTTCTCTCATGAACCTGGAAGCATTGGCTCAAGGGTGAGGGAACATGTGACTCAGTGCGGTTTCCTAAACCCTGAGCACCGAGCATCTGGAGAGAGAATGCCACTTCAAGCAGCCTGATGCACGGAGAGAGAAGCTTTCTCAGTTATGTGTGATGAACAGTAAGAGAAGTGTCCTTCGCTGAACACTAAGAAAGAGCACATTAGAGAAAACCTTCCAAATCCCATCTACCTTCATGAAGATGGAGGTATTTTTCAAAAGTGTGCATGAAAACACAAGGAAGGTGCATAGGATCACTTAAGAACACCCTTTGGAAAAGATCATCCCAACTCACATCTTCTAAAATGAACACAGACGAACTTGCAGAAGTGTTAGTGAAGGCATCAGGAGAGGTTCTAGCTTAGCAGCTGTGAGAACCAAGTCTGTGTTGTAGGAAGGCAACATCGATTTAATATCGTGAACCATGAATAAACACGCGTTTCCCTGTACGTGTCAACGATAAAAAGCGATAAAAAAGCGATAAAAAAGCGAAAAAAACTGCCATAGAAGAAACTCTCAGTAAGAAGAGTGTAAGCAAATGGTATTCCAACTCAGATCGTCTGTCGTGATGATGGAAGCATGTTTCAGAGTGTGAATTAAAGTGCAAAGGAATGTGCTGTTAACCAATCCTTGATAAATAAAACTATATCGAAGCCATCTTCCCTCTCACGTCTTCGGACGTGACTATGAAACCTTTTGCTCAGCGGTGTAAGGAAATATAAGGAAAGTGCCACAGACTGAAATCTATGAAAGAACGCCGTACACAAAGCATCTTGCATCCCACAATCTTCAGTCATGAGAACGGAAGCATGGGTAAAAGTGTGGAGGAAAACATCAACAGAAAGCAGTTTGCTTAACTCTGTAGAAGGGCACTCTGCAGCCACCACGTCTCAACTCACCACTCCTGTGGTGAAGATGGAAGCCTTGGCAAGAGTGTGCACGAGCACGTAAAGAAAGGGCCGTCCAGTTAATTCTGAGACCCAAATCTGTGTAGATAGACTACAACACCGAACCCACCTCCTGACGAATGAATCAACCAGGGATTTCTTCCCTGTGTGTGAACCTTAAGGAAAGTGCCATAAACTTAATAGGCGTTGAGAACACTGGATCGATAGCATCTTACCACCCACAGCTTCAGTCAGGTAGATAGCAATATTTGCCACGTTGTGTTGAACGCAGAAGGAAAGTGGCTGAGATTAAACTTCGAGAAAGCACCATGCCGAATTGATCCTTCGAGGCATGTGTTCTTTCATGATGATGGAATCATGTTTCAGACTGTGAATTAAAGTGCAAGGAATGGGCCGTTAACCAATACTGGAGAAATAACACTGTATCGAAGCCATCTTCCCTCTCACGTCTTCGGACGTGACTATGAAACCTTTTGCTCAGCGGTGTAAGGAAATATAAGGAAAGTGCCACAGACTGAAATCTATGAAAGAACGCCGTACACAAAGCATCTTGCATCCCACAATCTTCAGTCATGAGAACGGAAGCATGGGTAAACGTGTGGAGGAAAACTTCAACAGAAAGCAGTTTGCTTAACTCTGTAGAAGGGCACTCTGCAGCCACCACGTCTCAACTCACCACTCCTGTGGTGAAGATGGAAACCTTGGCAAGAGTGTGCACGAGCACGTAAAGAAAGGGCCGTCCAGTTAATTCTGAGACCCAAATCTGTGTAGATAGACTACAACACCGAACCCACCTCCTGACGAATGAATCAACCAGGGATTTCTTCCCTGTGTGTGAACCTTAAGGAAAGTGCCATAAACTTAATAGGCGTTGAGAACACTGGATCGATAGCATCTTACCACCCACAGCTTCAGTCAGGTAGATAGCAATATTTGCCACGTTGTGTTGAACGCAGAAGGAAAGTGGCTGAGATTAAACTTCGAGAAAGCACCATGCCGAATTGATCCTTCGAGGCATGTGTTCTTTCATGATGATGGAATCATGTTTCAGACTGTGAATTAAAGTGCAAGGAATGGGCCGTTAACCAATACTGGAGAAATAACACTGTATCGAAGCCATCTTCCCTCTCACGTCTTCGGACGTGACTATGAAACCTTTTGCTCAGCGGTGTAAGGAAATATAAGGAAAGTGCCACAGACTGAAATCTATGAAAGAACGCCGTACACAAAGCATCTTGCATCCCACAATCTTCAGTCATGAGAACGGAAGCATGGGTAAACGTGTGGAGGAAAACTTCAACAGAAAGCAGTTTGCTTAACTCTGTAGAAGGGCACTCTGCAGCCACCACGTCTCAACTCACCACTCCTGTGGTGAAGATGGAAACCTTGGCAAGAGTGTGCACGAGCACGTAAAGAAAGGGCCGTCCAGTTAATTCTGAGACCCAAATCTGTGTAGATAGACTACAACACCGAACCCACCTCCTGACGAATGAATCAACCAGGGATTTCTTCCCTGTGTGTGGAACCTTAAGGAAAGTGCCATAAACTTAACAGGAGATGAGAACACTGGATCGATTGCTTCTTACAACCCACGGCTTCTCTCTCGTAGACATAAACATTTGCCACGTTGGGTTGAAAGCAGAAGGAAAGTGGCTGAGACTTTGCTTCGAGAGAGGATCTTACCAAATCGATCCTTCGAGGCATGTCTTCTATCGTGTAGTGGGAAGCATTCAGATAAGTGCGTTTCTCAGCATAAAGAAATGATTGTACACTTAACATTTGGAAAGAATTCTGTGGAAACCATCTGAAACTCACGTTTTCTCTCATGAACCTGGAAGCATTGGCTCAAGGGTGAGGGAACATGTGACTCAGTGCGGTTTCCTAAACCCTGAGCACCGAGCCTCTGGTTAGAGAATGCCACTTCAAGCATCCTGATGCATGGAGAGAGAAGTTTTGTCAACTATCTGTATTGAACGGTAAGAGAAGTGCCCTGCCGGGAACACTAAGAGAGAGCGCCATCTAGAGACAACCTTCCAACTTCCATCTACCTTCATGAAGATGGATGTATTTTCCAAAAGTTTGTATTAAAACACAAGGCACGTGCTGTATGCTCACATAAGAACACCCTTTGTAGAAGATCTTCCAACTCACATCTTCTGTAATGAAGATGGAAGTACTTGCAGAAGTGTGAGTGAACGCCTCAGGAGAGGTTCTAGCTAAGTAGCATTGAGAACCAAGTCTGTGTTGTAGGAAGGCAACAACGATCTAACGTCGTTACCCATGAATACGCACGCATTTCCCAAAACGTGTGTTGAAACTTCAGGAAAATGCCATAGACGTAACCCTCAGTAAGGAGAGGGAATGCAAAGTGTCTTCTACCTCCCGTCTGTCACGATGGAAGCTTGTTTCAGAGTGTGAATTTAAGGGTAAGGAAAGGGCCGTTAACCGATCTTTGAGAAAGATCACTGTATCGAAGCCATCTTCCATCTCACATCTTCGGATGTGAAGATGAAAACTTTTGCACAGGGGTGTAAGGAAATATAAGGAAAGTGCCACAGACTGAAATCTATGAAAGAACGCCGTACAGAAAGCATCTTGCATCCCGCAATCTTCAGTCATGAGAACGGAAGCATGTGCAAAAGTGTACAAAAACATCAACATAAAGCACTCTGCTTAACGTGGTAGAAGAACACTGTGCAGACACCATGTCTCAACACATCACTCCTGTCGTGAAGATGGAGCTTTGTAAGGAAAGGGTAGTTAAGCAATCTTTGAGAAAGAATACTGTGTCGAAGCCATCTTCCCTCTCACGTCTTCAGACGTGAATACGTAACCGTTTGCACAGGGATGTAAGGAAATATAAGGAAAGTGCCACAGACTGAAATCTATGAAAGAACGCCGTACACAAAGCATCTTGCATCCCACAATCTTCAGTCATGAGAACGGAAGCATGGGTAAAAGTGTGGAGGAAAACATCAACAGAAAGCAGTTTGCTTAACTCTGTTAGAAGGGCACTCTGCAGCCACCACGTCTCAACTCACCACTCCTGTGGTGAAGATGGAAGCCTTGGCAAGAGTGTGCACGAGCACGTAAAGAAAGGGCCGTCCAGTTAATTCTGAGACCCAAATCTGTGTAGATGGACTACAACACCGAACCCACCTCCTGACGAATGAATCAACCAGGGATTTCTTCCCTGTGTGTGGAACCTTAAGGAAAGTGCCATAAACTTAGGTGTTGAGAACACTGGATCGATAGCATCTTACAACCCAGAGCTTCTGCCACGTAGACATAAATATTTGCCACGTTGGGTTGAAAGCAGAAGGAAAGTGGCTGAGACTTTGCTTCGAGAGAGGATCTTACCGAATCCATCCTTCGAGGGATGTCTTCTAACGTGTAGTGGGAAGCATTCAGATAAGTGTATTTCTCAGCATAAAGAAATGATTGTACACTTAACCTTTGGAACGAATTCCGTGGAAACCATCGGAAAACCACATTTTCTCTCATGAACCTGGAAGCATTGGCTCAAGGGTGAGGGAACATGTGACTCAGTGCGGTTTCCTAAACCCTGAGCACCGAGCATCTGGAGAGAGAATGCCACTTCAAGCAGCCTGATGCACGGAGAGAGAAGCTTTCTCAGTTATGTGTGATGAACAGTAAGAGAAGTGTCCTTCGCTGAACACTAAGAAAGAGCACATTAGAGAAAACCTTCCAAATCCCATCTACCTTCATGAAGATGGAGGTATTTTTCAAAAGTGTGCATGAAAACACAAGGAAGGTGCATAGGATCACTTAAGAACACCCTTTGGAAAAGATCATCCCAACTCACATCTTCTAAAATGAACACAGACGAACTTGCAGAAGTGTTAGTGAAGGCATCAGGAGAGGTTCTAGCTTAGCAGCTGTGAGAACCAAGTCTGTGTTGTAGGAAGGCAACATCGATTTAATATCGTGAACCATGAATAAACACGCGTTTCCCTGTACGTGTCAACGATAAAAAGCGATAAAAAAGCGATAAAAAAGCGAAAAAAACTGCCATAGAAGAAACTCTCAGTAAGAAGAGTGTAAGCAAATGGTATTCCAACTCAGATCGTCTGTCGTGATGATGGAAGCATGTTTCAGAGTGTGAATTAAAGTGCAAAGGAATGTGCTGTTAACCAATCCTTGATAAATAAAACTATATCGAAGCCATCTTCCCTCTCACGTCTTCGGACGTGACTATGAAACCTTTTGCTCAGCGGTGTAAGGAAATATAAGGAAAGTGCCACAGACTGAAATCTATGAAAGAACGCCGTACACAAAGCATCTTGCATCCCACAATCTTCAGTCATGAGAACGGAAGCATGGGTAAAAGTGTGGAGGAAAACATCAACAGAAAGCAGTTTGCTTAACTCTGTAGAAGGGCACTCTGCAGCCACCACGTCTCAACTCACCACTCCTGTGGTGAAGATGGAAGCCTTGGCAAGAGTGTGCACGAGCACGTAAAGAAAGGGCCGTCCAGTTAATTCTGAGACCCAAATCTGTGTAGATAGACTACAACACCGAACCCACCTCCTGACGAATGAATCAACCAGGGTTTTCTTCCCTGTGTGTGAACCTTAAGGAAAGTGCCATAAACTTAATAGGCGTTGAGAACACTGGATCGATAGCATCTTACCACCCACAGCTTCAGTCAGGTAGATAGCAATATTTGCCACGTTGTGTTGAACGCAGAAGGAAAGTGGCTGAGATTAAACTTCGAGAAAGCACCATGCCGAATTGATCCTTCGAGGCATGTGTTCTTTCATGATGATGGAATCATGTTTCAGACTGTGAATTAAAGTGCAAGGAATGGGCCGTTAACCAATACTGGAGAAATAACACTGTATCGAAGCCATCTTCCCTCTCACGTCTTCGGACGTGACTATGAAACCTTTTGCTCAGCGGTGTAAGGAAATATAAGGAAAGTGCCACAGACTGAAATCTATGAAAGAACGCCGTACACAAAGCATCTTGCATCCCACAATCTTCAGTCATGAGAACGGAAGCATGGGTAAACGTGTGGAGGAAAACTTCAACAGAAAGCAGTTTGCTTAACTCTGTAGAAGGGCACTCTGCAGCCACCACGTCTCAACTCACCACTCCTGTGGTGAAGATGGAAACCTTGGCAAGAGTGTGCACGAGCACGTAAAGAAAGGGCCGTCCAGTTAATTCTGAGACCCAAATCTGTGTAGATAGACTACAACACCGAACCCACCTCCTGACGAATGAATCAACCAGGGATTTCTTCCCTGTGTGTGAACCTTAAGGAAAGTGCCATAAACTTAATAGGCGTTGAGAACACTGGATCGATAGCATCTTACCACCCACAGCTTCAGTCAGGTAGATAGCAATATTTGCCACGTTGTGTTGAACGCAGAAGGAAAGTGGCTGAGATTAAACTTCGAGAAAGCACCATGCCGAATTGATCCTTCGAGGCATGTGTTCTTTCATGATGATGGAATCATGTTTCAGACTGTGAATTAAAGTGCAAGGAATGGGCCGTTAACCAATACTGGAGAAATAACACTGTATCGAAGCCATCTTCCCTCTCACGTCTTCGGACGTGACTATGAAACCTTTTGCTCAGCGGTGTAAGGAAATATAAGGAAAGTGCCACAGACTGAAATCTATGAAAGAACGCCGTACACAAAGCATCTTGCATCCCACAATCTTCAGTCATGAGAACGGAAGCATGGGTAAACGTGTGGAGGAAAACTTCAACAGAAAGCAGTTTGCTTAACTCTGTAGAAGGGCACTCTGCAGCCACCACGTCTCAACTCACCACTCCTGTGGTGAAGATGGAAACCTTGGCAAGAGTGTGCACGAGCACGTAAAGAAAGGGCCGTCCAGTTAATTCTGAGACCCAAATCTGTGTAGATAGACTACAACACCGAACCCACCTCCTGACGAATGAATCAACCAGGGATTTCTTCCCTGTGTGTGGAACCTTAAGGAAAGTGCCATAAACTTAACAGGAGATGAGAACACTGGATCGATTGCTTCTTACAACCCACGGCTTCTCTCTCGTAGACATAAACATTTGCCACGTTGGGTTGAAAGCAGAAGGAAAGTGGCTGAGACTTTGCTTCGAGAGAGGATCTTACCAAATCGATCCTTCGAGGCATGTCTTCTATCGTGTAGTGGGAAGCATTCAGATAAGTGCGTTTCTCAGCATAAAGAAATGATTGTACACTTAACATTTGGAAAGAATTCTGTGGAAACCATCTGAAACTCACGTTTTCTCTCATGAACCTGGAAGCATTGGCTCAAGGGTGAGGGAACATGTGACTCAGTGCGGTTTCCTAAACCCTGAGCACCGAGCCTCTGGTTAGAGAATGCCACTTCAAGCATCCTGATGCATGGAGAGAGAAGTTTTGTCAACTATCTGTATTGAACGGTAAGAGAAGTGCCCTGCCGGGAACACTAAGAGAGAGCGCCATCTAGAGACAACCTTCCAACTTCCATCTACCTTCATGAAGATGGATGTATTTTCCAAAAGTTTGTATTAAAACACAAGGCACGTGCTGTATGCTCACATAAGAACACCCTTTGTAGAAGATCTTCCAACTCACATCTTCTGTAATGAAGATGGAAGTACTTGCAGAAGTGTGAGTGAACGCCTCAGGAGAGGTTCTAGCTAAGTAGCATTGAGAACCAAGTCTGTGTTGTAGGAAGGCAACAACGATCTAACGTCGTTACCCATGAATACGCACGCATTTCCCAAAACGTGTGTTGAAACTTCAGGAAAATGCCATAGACGTAACCCTCAGTAAGGAGAGGGAATGCAAAGTGTCTTCTACCTCCCGTCTGTCACGATGATGGAAGCTTGTTTCAGAGTGTGAATTTAAGGGTAAGGAAAGGGCCGTTAACCGATCTTTGAGAAAGATCACTGTATCGAAGCCATCTTCCATCTCACATCTTCGGATGTGAAGATGAAAACTTTTGCACAGGGGTGTAAGGAAATATAAGGAAAGTGCCACAGACTGAAATCTATGAAAGAACGCCGTACAGAAAGCATCTTGCATCCCGCAATCTTCAGTCATGAGAACGGAAGCATGTGCAAAAGTGTACAAAAACATCAACATAAAGCACTCTGCTTAACGTGGTAGAAGAACACTGTGCAGACACCATGTCTCAACACATCACTCCTGTCGTGAAGATGGAGCTTTGTAAGGAAAGGGTAGTTAAGCAATCTTTGAGAAAGAATACTGTGTCGAAGCCATCTTCCCTCTCACGTCTTCAGACGTGAATACGTAACCGTTTGCACAGGGATGTAAGGAAATATAAGGAAAGTGCCACAGACTGAAATCTATGAAAGAACGCCGTACACAAAGCATCTTGCATCCCACAATCTTCAGTCATGAGAACGGAAGCATGGGTAAAAGTGTGGAGGAAAACATCAACAGAAAGCAGTTTGCTTAACTCTGTTAGAAGGGCACTCTGCAGCCACCACGTCTCAACTCACCACTCCTGTGGTGAAGATGGAAGCCTTGGCAAGAGTGTGCACGAGCACGTAAAGAAAGGGCCGTCCAGTTAATTCTGAGACCCAAATCTGTGTAGATGGACTACAACACCGAACCCACCTCCTGACGAATGAATCAACCAGGGATTTCTTCCCTTTGTGTGGAACCTTAAGGAAAGTGCCATAAACTTAGGTGTTGAGAACACTGGATCGATAGCATCTTACAACCCAGAGCTTCTGCCACGTAGACATAAATATTTGCCACGTTGGGTTGAAAGCAGAAGGAAAGTGGCTGAGACTTTGCTTCGAGAGAGGATCTTACCGAATCCATCCTTCGAGGGATGTCTTCTAACGTGTAGTGGGAAGCATTCAGATAAGTGTATTTCTCAGCATAAAGAAATGATTGTACACTTAACCTTTGGAACGAATTCCGTGGAAACCATCGGAAAACCACATTTTCTCTCATGAACCTGGAAGCATTGGCTCAAGGGTGAGGGAACATGTGACTCAGTGCGGTTTCCTAAACCCTGAGCACCGAGCATCTGGATAGAGAATGCCACTTCAAGCAGCCTGATGCACGGAGAGAGAAGCTTTCTCAGTTATGTGTGATGAACAGTAAGAGAAGTGTCCTTCGCTGAACACTAAGAAAGAGCACATTAGAGAAAACCTTCCAAATCCCATCTACCTTCATGAAGATGGAGGTATTTTTCAAAAGTGTGCATGAAAACACAAGGAAGGTGCATAGGATCACTTAAGAACACCCTTTGGAAAAGATCATCCCAACTCACATCTTCTAAAATGAACACAGACGAACTTGCAGAAGTGTTAGTGAAGGCATCAGGAGAGGTTCTAGCTTAGCAGCTGTGAGAACCAAGTCTGTGTTGTAGGAAGGCAACATCGATTTAATATCGTGAACCATGAATAAACACGCGTTTCCCTGTACGTGACAACGATAAAAAGCGATAAAAAAGCGATAAAAAAGCGATAAAAAACTGCCATAGAAGAAACTCTCAGTAAGAAGAGTGTAAGCAAATGGTATTCCAACTCAGATCGTCTGTCGTGATGATGGAAGCATGTTTCAGAGTGTGAATTAAAGTGCAAAGGAATGTGCTGTTAACCAATCCTTGATAAATAAAACTATATCGAAGCCATCTTCCCTCTCACATCTTCGGACGTGACTATGAAACCTTTTGCTCAGCGGTGTAAGGAAATATAAGGAAAGTGCCACAGACTGAAATCTATGAAAGAACGCCGTACACAAAGCATCTTGCATCCCACAATCTTCAGTCATGAGAACGGAAGCATGGGTAAAAGTGTGGAGGAAAACATCAACAGAAAGCAGTTTGCTTAACTCTGTAGAAGGGCACTCTGCAGCCACCACGTCTCAACTCACCACTCCTGTGGTGAAGATGGAAGCCTTGGCAAGAGTGTGCACGAGCACGTAAAGAAAGGGCCGTCCAGTTAATTCTGAGACCCAAATCTGTGTAGATAGACTACAACACCGAACCCACCTCCTGACGAATGAATCAACCAGGGATTTCTTCCCTGTGTGTGAACCTTAAGGAAAGTGCCATAAACTTAATAGGCGTTGAGAACACTGGATCGATAGCATCTTACCACCCACAGCTTCAGTCAGGTAGATAGCAATATTTGCCACGTTGTGTTGAACGCAGAAGGAAAGTGGCTGAGATTAAACTTCGAGAAAGCACCATGCCGAATTGATCCTTCGAGGCATGTGTTCTTTCATGATGATGGAATCATGTTTCAGACTGTGAATTAAAGTGCAAGGAATGGGCCGTTAACCAATACTGGAGAAATAACACTGTATCGAAGCCATCTTCCCTCTCACGTCTTCGGACGTGACTATGAAACCTTTTGCTCAGCGGTGTAAGGAAATATAAGGAAAGTGCCACAGACTGAAATCTATGAAAGAACGCCGTACACAAAGCATCTTGCATCCCACAATCTTCAGTCATGAGAACGGAAGCATGGGTAAACGTGTGGAGGAAAACTTCAACAGAAAGCAGTTTGCTTAACTCTGTAGAAGGGCACTCTGCAGCCACCACGTCTCAACTCACCACTCCTGTGGTGAAGATGGAAACCTTGGCAAGAGTGTGCACGAGCACGTAAAGAAAGGGCCGTCCAGTTAATTCTGAGACCCAAATCTGTGTAGATAGACTACAACACCGAACCCACCTCCTGACGAATGAATCAACCAGGGATTTCTTCCCTGTGTGTGGAACCTTAAGGAAAGTGCCATAAACTTAACAGGAGATGAGAACACTGGATCGATTGCTTCTTACAACCCACGGCTTCTCTCTCGTAGACATAAACATTTGCCACGTTGGGTTGAAAGCAGAAGGAAAGTGGCTGAGACTTTGCTTCGAGAGAGGATCTTACCGAATCCATCCTTCGAGGGATGTCTTCTAATGTGTAGTGGGAAGCATTCAGATAAGTGTATTTCTCAGCATAAAGAAATGATTGTACACTTAACCTTTGGAACGAATTCCGTGGAAACCATCGGAAAACCACATTTTCTCTCATGAACCTGGAAGCATTGGCTCAAGGGTGAGGGAACATGTGACTCAGTGCGGTTTCCTAAACCCTGAGCACCGAGCATCTGGATAGAGAATGCCACTTCAAGCAGCCTGATGCACGGAGAGAGAAGCTTTCTCAGTTATGTGTGATGAACAGTAAGAGAAGTGTCCTTCGCTGAACACTAAGAAAGAGCACATTAGAGAAAACCTTCCAAATCCCATCTACCTTCATGAAGATGGAGGTATTTTTCAAAAGTGTGCATGAAAACACAAGGAAGGTGCATAGGATCACTTAAGAACACCCTTTGGAAAAGATCATCCCAACTCACATCTTCTAAAATGAACACAGACGAACTTGCAGAAGTGTTAGTGAAGGCATCAGGAGAGGTTCTAGCTTAGCAGCTGTGAGAACCAAGTCTGTGTTGTAGGAAGGCAACATCGATTTAATATCGTGAACCATGAATAAACACGCGTTTCCCTGTACGTGACAACGATAAAAAGCGATAAAAAAGCGATAAAAAAGCGATAAAAAACTGCCATAGAAGAAACTCTCAGTAAGAAGAGTGTAAGCAAATGGTATTCCAACTCAGATCGTCTGTCGTGATGATGGAAGCATGTTTCAGAGTGTGAATTAAAGTGCAAAGGAATGTGCTGTTAACCAATCCTTGATAAATAAAACTATATCGAAGCCATCTTCCCTCTCACATCTTCGGACGTGACTATGAAACCTTTTGCTCAGCGGTGTAAGGAAATATAAGGAAAGTGCCACAGACTGAAATCTATGAAAGAACGCCGTACACAAAGCATCTTGCATCCCACAATCTTCAGTCATGAGAACGGAAGCATGGGTAAACGTGTGGAGGAAAACTTCAACAGAAAGCAGTTTGCTTAACTCTGTAGAAGGGCACTCTGCAGCCACCACGTCTCAACTCACCACTCCTGTGGTGAAGATGGAAACCTTGGCAAGAGTGTGCACGAGCACGTAAAGAAAGGGCCGTCCAGTTAATTCTGAGACCCAAATCTGTGTAGATAGACTACAACACCGAACCCACCTCCTGACGAATGAATCAACCAGGGATTTCTTCCCTGTGTGTGAACCTTAAGGAAAGTGCCATAAACTTAATAGGCGTTGAGAACACTGGATCGATAGCATCTTACCACCCACAGCTTCAGTCAGGTAGATAGCAATATTTGCCACGTTGTGTTGAACGCAGAAGGAAAGTGGCTGAGATTAAACTTCGAGAAAGCACCATGCCGAATTGATCCTTCGAGGCATGTGTTCTTTCATGATGATGGAATCATGTTTCAGACTGTGAATTAAAGTGCAAGGAATGGGCCGTTAACCAATACTGGAGAAATAACACTGTATCGAAGCCATCTTCCCTCTCACGTCTTCGGACGTGCCTATGAAACCTTTTGCTCAGCGGTGTAAGGAAATATAAGGAAAGTGCCACAGACTGAAATCTATGAAAGAACGCCGTACACAAAGCATCTTGCATCCCACAATCTTCAGTCATGAGAACGGAAGCATGGGTAAACGTGTGGAGGAAAACTTCAACAGAAAGCAGTTTGCTTAACTCTGTAGAAGGGCACTCTGCAGCCACCACGTCTCAACTCACCACTCCTGTGGTGAAGATGGAAACCTTGGCAAGAGTGTGCACGAGCACGTAAAGAAAGGGCCGTCCAGTTAATTCTGAGACCCAAATCTGTGTAGATAGACTACAACACCGAACCCACCTCCTGACGAATGAATCAACCAGGGATTTCTTCCCTGTGTGTGGAACCTTAAGGAAAGTGCCATAAACTTAACAGGAGATGAGAACACTGGATCGATTGCTTCTTACAACCCACGGCTTCTCTCTCGTAGACATAAACATTTGCCACGTTGTGTTGAAAGCAGAAGGAAAGTGGCTGAGACTTTGCTTCGAGAGAGGATCTTACCAAATCGATCCTTCGAGGCATGTCTTCTATCGTGTAGTGGGAAGCATTCAGATAAGTGCGTTTCTCAGCATAAAGAAATGATTGTACACTTAACATTTGGAAAGAATTCTGTGGAAACCATCTGAAACTCACGTTTTCTCTCATGAACCTGGAAGCATTGGCTCAAGGGTGAGGGAACATGTGACTCAGTGCGGTTTCCTAAACCCTGAGCACCGAGCCTCTGGTTAGAGAATGCCACTTCAAGCATCCTGATGCATGGAGAGAGAAGTTTTGTCAACTATCTGTATTGAACGGTAAGAGAAGTGCCCTGCCGGGAACACTAAGAGAGAGCGCCATCTAGAGACAACCTTCCAACTTCCATCTACCTTCATGAAGATGGATGTATTTTCCAAAAGTTTGTATTAAAACACAAGGCACGTGCTGTATGCTCACATAAGAACACCCTTTGTAGAAGATCTTCCAACTCACATCTTCTGGAATGAAGATGGAAGTACTTGCAGAAGTGTGAGTGAACGCCTCAGGAGAGGTTCTAGCTAAGTAGCATTGAGAACCAAGTCTGTGTTGTAGGAAGGCAACAACGATCTAACGTCGTTACCCATGAATACGCACGCATTTCCCAAAACGTGTGTTGAAACTTCAGGAAAATGCCATAGACGTAACCCTCAGTAAGGAGAGGGAATGCAAAGTGTCTTCTACCTCCCGTCTGTCACGATGATGGAAGCTTGTTTCAGAGTGTGAATTTAAGGGTAAGGAAAGGGCCGTTAACCGATCTTTGAGAAACATCACTGTATCGAAGCCATCTTCCATCTCACATCTTCGGATGTGAAGATGAAAACTTTTGCACAGGGGTGTAAGGAAATATAAGGAAAGTGCCACAGACTGAAATCTATGAAAGAACGCCGTACACAAAGCATCTTGCATCCCACAATCTTCAGTCATGAGAACGGAAGCATGGGTAAAAGTGTGGAGGAAAACATCAACAGAAAGCAGTTTGCTTAACTCTGTAGAAGGGCACTCTGCAGCCACCACGTCTCAACTCACCACTCCTGTGGTGAAGATGGAAGCCTTGGCAAGAGTGTGCACGAGCACGTAAAGAAAGGGCCGTCCAGTTAATTCTGAGACCCAAATCTGTGTAGATAGACTACAACACCGAACCCACCTCCTGACGAATGAATCAACCAGGGATTTCTTCCCTGTGTGTGGAACCTTAAGGAAAGTGCCATAAACTTAACAGGAGATGAGAACACTGGATCGATTGCTTCTTACAACCCACGGCTTCTCTATCGTAGACATAAACATTTGCCACGTTGGGTTGAAAGCAGAAGGAAAGTGGCTGAGACTTTGCTTCGAGAGAGGATCTTACCAAATCGATCCTTCGAGGCATGTCTTCTATCGTGTAGTGGGAAGCATTCAGATAAGTGCGTTTCTCAGCATAAAGAAATGATTGTACACTTAACATTTGGAAAGAATTCTGTGGAAACCATCTGAAACTCACGTTTTCTCTCATGAACCTGGAAGCATTGGCTCAAGGGTGAGGGAACATGTGACTCAGTGCGGTTTCCTAAACCCTGAGCACCGAGCCTCTGGTTAGAGAATGCCACTTCAAGCAGCCTGATGCACGGAGAGAGAAGCTTTCTCAGTTATGTGTGATGAACAGTAAGAGAAGTGTCCTTCGCTGAACACTAAGAAAGAGCACATTAGAGAAAACCTTCCAAATCCCATCTACCTTCATGAAGATGGAGGTATTTTTCAAAAGTGTGCATGAAAACACAAGGAAGGTGCATAGGATCACTTAAGAACACCCTTTGGAAAAGATCATCCCAACTCACATCTTCTAAAATGAACACAGACGAACTTGCAGAAGTGTTAGTGAAGGCATCAGGAGAGGTTCTAGCTTAGCAGCTGTGAGAACCAAGTCTGTGTTGTAGGAAGGCAACATCGATTTAATATCGTGAACCATGAATAAACACGCGTTTCCCTGTACGTGTCAACGATAAAAAGCGATAAAAAAGCGATAAAAAAGCGATAAAAAACTGCCATAGAAGAAACTCTCAGTAAGAAGAGTGTAAGCAAATGGTATTCCAACTCAGATCGTCTGTCGTGATGATGGAAGCATGTTTCAGAGTGTGAATTAAAGTGCAAAGGAATGTGCTGTTAACCAATCCTTGATAAATAAAACTATATCGAAGCCATCTTCCCTCTCACGTCTTCGGACGTGACTATGAAACCTTTTGCTCAGCGGTGTAAGGAAATATAAGGAAAGTGCCACAGACTGAAATCTATGAAAGAACGCCGTACACAAAGCATCTTGCATCCCACAATCTTCAGTCATGAGAACGGAAACATGGGTAAAAGTGTGGAGGAAAACATCAACAGAAAGCAGTTTGCTTAACTCTGTAGAAGGGCACTCTGCAGCCACCACGTCTCAACTCACCACTCCTGTAGTGAAGATGGAAGCCTTGGCAAGAGTGTGCACGAGCACGTAAAGAAAGGGCCGTCCAGTTAATTCTGAGACCCAAATCTGTGTAGATAGACTACAACACCGAACCCACCTCCTGACGAATGAATCAACCAGGGATTTCTTCCCTGTGTGTGAACCTTAAGGAAAGTGCCATAAACTTAATAGGCGTTGAGAACACTGGATCGATAGCATCTTACCACCCACAGCTTCAGTCAGGTAGATAGCAATATTTGCCACGTTGTGTTGAACGCAGAAGGAAAGTGGCTGAGATTAAACTTCGAGAAAGCACCATGCCGAATTGATCCTTCGAGGCATGTGTTCTTTCATGATGATGGAATCATGTTTCAGACTGTGAATTAAAGTGCAAGGAATGGGCCGTTAACCAATACTGGAGAAATAACACTGTATCGAAGCCATCTTCCCTCTTACGTCTTCAGACGTGACTATGAAACCTTTTGCTCAGCGGTGTAAGGAAATATAAGGAAAGTGCCACAGACTGAAATCTATGAAAGAACGCCGTACACAAAGCATCTTGCATCCCACAATCTTCAGTCATGAGAACGGAAGCATGGGTAAACGTGTGGAGGAAAACTTCAACAGAAAGCAGTTTGCTTAACTCTGTAGAAGGGCACTCTGCAGCCACCACGTCTCAACTCACCACTCCTGTGGTGAAGATGGAAACCTTGGCAAGAGTGTGCACGAGCACGTAAAGAAAGGGCCGTCCAGTTAATTCTGAGACCCAAATCTGTGTAGATAGACTACAACACCGAACCCACCTCCTGACGAATGAATCAACCAGGGATTTCTTCCCTGTGTGTGAACCTTAAGGAAAGTGCCATAAACTTAATAGGCGTTGAGAACACTGGATCGATAGCATCTTACCACCCACAGCTTCAGTCAGGTAGATAGCAATATTTGCCACGTTGTGTTGAACGCAGAAGGAAAGTGGCTGAGATTAAACTTCGAGAAAGCACCATGCCGAATTGATCCTTCGAGGCATGTGTTCTTTCATGATGATGGAATCATGTTTCAGACTGTGAATTAAAGTGCAAGGAATGGGCCGTTAACCAATACTGGAGAAATAACACTGTATCGAAGCCATCTTCCCTCTCACGTCTTCGGACGTGACTATGAAACCTTTTGCTCAGCGGTGTAAGGAAATATAAGGAAAGTGCCACAGACTGAAATCTATGAAAGAACGCCGTACACAAAGCATCTTGCATCCCACAATCTTCAGTCATGAGAACGGAAGCATGGGTAAACGTGTGGAGGAAAACTTCAACAGAAAGCAGTTTGCTTAACTCTGTAGAAGGGCACTCTGCAGCCACCACGTCTCAACTCACCACTCCTGTGGTGAAGATGGAAACCTTGGCAAGAGTGTGCACGAGCACGTAAAGAAAGGGCCGTCCAGTTAATTCTGAGACCCAAATCTGTGTAGATAGACTACAACACCGAACCCACCTCCTGACGAATGAATCAACCAGGGATTTCTTCCCTGTGTGTGAACCTTAAGGAAAGTGCCATAAACTTAATAGGCGTTGAGAACACTGGATCGATAGCATCTTACCACCCACAGCTTCAGTCAGGTAGATAGCAATATTTGCCACGTTGTGTTGAACGCAGAAGGAAAGTGGCTGAGATTAAACTTCGAGAAAGCACCATGCCGAATTGATCCTTCGAGGCATGTGTTCTTTCATGATGATGGAATCATGTTTCAGACTGTGAATTAAAGTGCAAGGAATGGGCCGTTAACCAATACTGGAGAAATAACACTGTATCGAAGCCATCTTCCCTCTCACGTCTTCGGACGTGACTATGAAACCTTTTGCTCAGCGGTGTAAGGAAATATAAGGAAAGTGCCACAGACTAAAATCTATGAAAGAACGCCGTACACAAAGCATCTTGCATCCCACAATCTTCAGTCATGAGAACGGAAGCATGGGTAAACGTGTGGAGGAAAACTTCAACAGAAAGCAGTTTGCTTAACTCTGTAGAAGGGCACTCTGCAGCCACCACGTCTCAACTCACCACTCCTGTGGTGAAGATGGAAACCTTGGCAAGAGTGTGCACGAGCACGTAAAGAAAGGGCCGTCCAGTTAATTCTGAGACCCAAATCTGTGTAGACTACAACACCGAACCCACCTCCTGACGAATGAATCAACCAGGGATTTCTTCCCTTTGTGTGGAACCTTAAGGAAAGTGCCATAAACTTAACAGGAGATGAGAACACTGGATCGATTGCTTCTTACAACCCACGGCTTCTCTCTCGTAGACATAAACATTTGCCACGTTGGGTTGAAAGCAGAAGGAAAGTGGCTGAGACTTTGCTTCGAGAGAGGATCTTACCAAATCGATCCTTCGAGGCATGTCTTCTATCGTGTAGTGGGAAGCATTCAGATAAGTGCGTTTCTCAGCATAAAGAAATGATTGTACACTTAACATTTGGAAAGAATTCTGTGGAAACCATCTGAAACTCACGTTTTCTCTCATGAACCTGGAAGCATTGGCTCAAGGGTGAGGGAACATGTGACTCAGTGCGGTTTCCTAAACCCTGAGCACCGAGCCTCTGGTTAGAGAATGCCACTTCAAGCATCCTGATGCATGGAGAGAGAAGTTTTGTCAACTATCTGTATTGAACGGTAAGAGAAGTGCCCTGCCGGGAACACTAAGAGAGAGCGCCATCTAGAGACAACCTTCCAACTTCCATCTACCTTCATGAAGATGGATGTATTTTCCAAAAGTTTGTATTAAAACACAAGGCACGTGCTGTATGCTCACATAAGAACACCCTTTGTAGAAGATCTTCCAACTCACATCTTCTGTAATGAAGATGGAAGTACTTGCAGAAGTGTGAGTGAACGCCTCAGGAGAGGTTCTAGCTAAGTAGCATTGAGAACCAAGTCTGTGTTGTAGGAAGGCAACAACGATCTAACGTCGTTACCCATGAATACGCACGCATTTCCCAAAACGTGTGTTGAAACTTCAGGAAAATGCCATAGACGTAACCCTCAGTAAGGAGAGGGAATGCAAAGTGTCTTCTACCTCCCGTCTGTCACGATGATGGAAGCTTGTTTCAGAGTGTGAATTTAAGGGTAAGGAAAGGGCCGTTAACCGATCTTTGAGAAACATCACTGTATCGAAGCCATCTTCCATCTCACATCTTCGGATGTGAAGATGAAAACTTTTGCACAGGGGTGTAAGGAAATATAAGGAAAGTGCCACAGACTGAAATCTATGAAAGAACGCCGTACACAAAGCATCTTGCATCCCACAATCTTCAGTCATGAGAACGGAAGCATGGGTAAAAGTGTGGAGGAAAACATCAACAGAAAGCAGTTTGCTTAACTCTGTAGAAGGGCACTCTGCAGCCACCACGTCTCAACTCACCACTCCTGTGGTGAAGATGGAAGCCTTGGCAAGAGTGTGCACGAGCACGTAAAGAAAGGGCCGTCCAGTTAATTCTGAGACCCAAATCTGTGTAGATAGACTACAACACCGAACCCACCTCCTGACGAATGAATCAACCAGGGATTTCTTCCCTGTGTGTGGAACCTTAAGGAAAGTGCCATAAACTTAACAGGAGATGAGAACACTGGATCGATTGCTTCTTACAACCCACGGCTTCTCTATCGTAGACATAAACATTTGCCACGTTGGGTTGAAAGCAGAAGGAAAGTGGCTGAGACTTTGCTTCGAGAGAGGATCTTACCAAATCGATCCTTCGAGGCATGTCTTCTATCGTGTAGTGGGAAGCATTCAGATAAGTGCGTTTCTCAGCATAAAGAAATGATTGTACACTTAACATTTGGAAAGAATTCTGTGGAAACCATCTGAAACTCACGTTTTCTCTCATGAACCTGGAAGCATTGGCTCAAGGGTGAGGGAACATGTGACTCAGTGCGGTTTCCTAAACCCTGAGCACCGAGCCTCTGGTTAGAGAATGCCACTTCAAGCAGCCTGATGCACGGAGAGAGAAGCTTTCTCAGTTATGTGTGATGAACAGTAAGAGAAGTGTCCTTCGCTGAACACTAAGAAAGAGCACATTAGAGAAAACCTTCCAAATCCCATCTACCTTCATGAAGATGGAGGTATTTTTCAAAAGTGTGCATGAAAACACAAGGAAGGTGCATAGGATCACTTAAGAACACCCTTTGGAAAAGATCATCCCAACTCACATCTTCTAAAATGAACACAGACGAACTTGCAGAAGTGTTAGTGAAGGCATCAGGAGAGGTTCTAGCTTAGCAGCTGTGAGAACCAAGTCTGTGTTGTAGGAAGGCAACATCGATTTAATATCGTGAACCATGAATAAACACGCGTTTCCCTGTACGTGTCAACGATAAAAAGCGATAAAAAAGCGATAAAAAAGCGATAAAAAACTGCCATAGAAGAAACTCTCAGTAAGAAGAGTGTAAGCAAATGGTATTCCAACTCAGATCGTCTGTCGTGATGATGGAAGCATGTTTCAGAGTGTGAATTAAAGTGCAAAGGAATGTGCTGTTAACCAATCCTTGATAAATAAAACTATATCGAAGCCATCTTCCCTCTCACGTCTTCGGACGTGACTATGAAACCTTTTGCTCAGCGGTGTAAGGAAATATAAGGAAAGTGCCACAGACTGAAATCTATGAAAGAACGCCGTACACAAAGCATCTTGCATCCCACAATCTTCAGTCATGAGAACGGAAACATGGGTAAAAGTGTGGAGGAAAACATCAACAGAAAGCAGTTTGCTTAACTCTGTAGAAGGGCACTCTGCAGCCACCACGTCTCAACTCACCACTCCTGTAGTGAAGATGGAAGCCTTGGCAAGAGTGTGCACGAGCACGTAAAGAAAGGGCCGTCCAGTTAATTCTGAGACCCAAATCTGTGTAGATAGACTACAACACCGAACCCACCTCCTGACGAATGAATCAACCAGGGATTTCTTCCCTGTGTGTGAACCTTAAGGAAAGTGCCATAAACTTAATAGGCGTTGAGAACACTGGATCGATAGCATCTTACCACCCACAGCTTCAGTCAGGTAGATAGCAATATTTGCCACGTTGTGTTGAACGCAGAAGGAAAGTGGCTGAGATTAAACTTCGAGAAAGCACCATGCCGAATTGATCCTTCGAGGCATGTGTTCTTTCATGATGATGGAATCATGTTTCAGACTGTGAATTAAAGTGCAAGGAATGGGCCGTTAACCAATACTGGAGAAATAACACTGTATCGAAGCCATCTTCCCTCTTACGTCTTCAGACGTGACTATGAAACCTTTTGCTCAGCGGTGTAAGGAAATATAAGGAAAGTGCCACAGACTGAAATCTATGAAAGAACGCCGTACACAAAGCATCTTGCATCCCACAATCTTCAGTCATGAGAACGGAAGCATGGGTAAACGTGTGGAGGAAAACTTCAACAGAAAGCAGTTTGCTTAACTCTGTAGAAGGGCACTCTGCAGCCACCACGTCTCAACTCACCACTCCTGTGGTGAAGATGGAAACCTTGGCAAGAGTGTGCACGAGCACGTAAAGAAAGGGCCGTCCAGTTAATTCTGAGACCCAAATCTGTGTAGATAGACTACAACACCGAACCCACCTCCTGACGAATGAATCAACCAGGGATTTCTTCCCTGTGTGTGAACCTTAAGGAAAGTGCCATAAACTTAATAGGCGTTGAGAACACTGGATCGATAGCATCTTACCACCCACAGCTTCAGTCAGGTAGATAGCAATATTTGCCACGTTGTGTTGAACGCAGAAGGAAAGTGGCTGAGATTAAACTTCGAGAAAGCACCATGCCGAATTGATCCTTCGAGGCATGTGTTCTTTCATGATGATGGAATCATGTTTCAGACTGTGAATTAAAGTGCAAGGAATGGGCCGTTAACCAATACTGGAGAAATAACACTGTATCGAAGCCATCTTCCCTCTCACGTCTTCGGACGTGACTATGAAACCTTTTGCTCAGCGGTGTAAGGAAATATAAGGAAAGTGCCACAGACTGAAATCTATGAAAGAACGCCGTACACAAAGCATCTTGCATCCCACAATCTTCAGTCATGAGAACGGAAGCATGGGTAAACGTGTGGAGGAAAACTTCAACAGAAAGCAGTTTGCTTAACTCTGTAGAAGGGCACTCTGCAGCCACCACGTCTCAACTCACCACTCCTGTGGTGAAGATGGAAACCTTGGCAAGAGTGTGCACGAGCACGTAAAGAAAGGGCCGTCCAGTTAATTCTGAGACCCAAATCTGTGTAGATAGACTACAACACCGAACCCACCTCCTGACGAATGAATCAACCAGGGATTTCTTCCCTGTGTGTGAACCTTAAGGAAAGTGCCATAAACTTAATAGGCGTTGAGAACACTGGATCGATAGCATCTTACCACCCACAGCTTCAGTCAGGTAGATAGCAATATTTGCCACGTTGTGTTGAACGCAGAAGGAAAGTGGCTGAGATTAAACTTCGAGAAAGCACCATGCCGAATTGATCCTTCGAGGCATGTGTTCTTTCATGATGATGGAATCATGTTTCAGACTGTGAATTAAAGTGCAAGGAATGGGCCGTTAACCAATACTGGAGAAATAACACTGTATCGAAGCCATCTTCCCTCTCACGTCTTCGGACGTGACTATGAAACCTTTTGCTCAGCGGTGTAAGGAAATATAAGGAAAGTGCCACAGACTAAAATCTATGAAAGAACGCCGTACACAAAGCATCTTGCATCCCACAATCTTCAGTCATGAGAACGGAAGCATGGGTAAACGTGTGGAGGAAAACTTCAACAGAAAGCAGTTTGCTTAACTCTGTAGAAGGGCACTCTGCAGCCACCACGTCTCAACTCACCACTCCTGTGGTGAAGATGGAAACCTTGGCAAGAGTGTGCACGAGCACGTAAAGAAAGGGCCGTCCAGTTAATTCTGAGACCCAAATCTGTGTAGACTACAACACCGAACCCACCTCCTGACGAATGAATCAACCAGGGATTTCTTCCCTTTGTGTGGAACCTTAAGGAAAGTGCCATAAACTTAACAGGAGATGAGAACACTGGATCGATTGCTTCTTACAACCCACGGCTTCTCTCTCGTAGACATAAACATTTGCCACGTTGGGTTGAAAGCAGAAGGAAAGTGGCTGAGACTTTGCTTCGAGAGAGGATCTTACCAAATCGATCCTTCGAGGCATGTCTTCTATCGTGTAGTGGGAAGCATTCAGATAAGTGCGTTTCTCAGCATAAAGAAATGATTGTACACTTAACATTTGGAAAGAATTCTGTGGAAACCATCTGAAACTCACGTTTTCTCTCATGAACCTGGAAGCATTGGCTCAAGGGTGAGGGAACATGTGACTCAGTGCGGTTTCCTAAACCCTGAGCACCGAGCCTCTGGTTAGAGAATGCCACTTCAAGCATCCTGATGCATGGAGAGAGAAGTTTTGTCAACTATCTGTATTGAACGGTAAGAGAAGTGCCCTGCCGGGAACACTAAGAGAGAGCGCCATCTAGAGACAACCTTCCAACTTCCATCTACCTTCATGAAGATGGATGTATTTTCCAAAAGTTTGTATTAAAACACAAGGCACGTGCTGTATGCTCACATAAGAACACCCTTTGTAGAAGATCTTCCAACTCACATCTTCTGTAATGAAGATGGAAGTACTTGCAGAAGTGTGAGTGAACGCCTCAGGAGAGGTTCTAGCTAAGTAGCATTGAGAACCAAGTCTGTGTTGTAGGAAGGCAACAACGATCTAACGTCGTTACCCATGAATACGCACGCATTTCCCAAAACGTGTGTTGAAACTTCAGGAAAATGCCATAGACGTAACCCTCAGTAAGGAGAGGGAATGCAAAGTGTCTTCTACCTCCCGTCTGTCACGATGATGGAAGCTTGTTTCAGAGTGTGAATTTAAGGGTAAGGAAAGGGCCGTTAACCGATCTTTGAGAAACATCACTGTATCGAAGCCATCTTCCATCTCACATCTTCGGACGTGAAGATGAAAACTTTTGCACAGGGGTGTAAGGAAATATAAGGAAAGTGCCACAGACTGAAATCTATGAAAGAACGCCGTACACAAAGCATCTTGCATCCCACAATCTTCAGTCATGAGAACGGAAGCATGGGTAAAAGTGTGGAGGAAAACATCAACAGAAAGCAGTTTGCTTAACTCTGTAGAAGGGCACTCTGCAGCCACCACGTCTCAACTCACCACTCCTGTGGTGAAGATGGAAGCCTTGGCAAGAGTGTGCACGAGCACGTAAAGAAAGGGCCGTCCAGTTAATTCTGAGACCCAAATCTGTGTAGATAGACTACAACACCGAACCCACCTCCTGACGAATGAATCAACCAGGGATTTCTTCCCTTTGTGTGGAACCTTAAGGAAAGTGCCATAAAAGGTGTTGAGAACACTGGATCGATAGCATCTTACAACCCAGAGCTTCTGCCACGTAGACATAAATATTTGCCACGTTGGGTTGAAAGCAGAAGGAAAGTGGCTGAGACTTTGCTTCGAGAGAGGATCTTACCGAATCCATCCTTCGAGGGATGTCTTCTAACGTGTAGTGGGAAGCATTCAGATAAGTGTATTTCTCAGCATAAAGAAATGATTGTACACTTAACCTTTGGAACGAATTCCGTGGAAACCATCGGAAAACCACATTTTCTCTCATGAACCTGGAAGCATTGGCTCAAGGGTGAGGGAACATGTGACTCAGTGCGGTTTCCTAAACCCTGAGCACCGAGCATCTGGATAGAGAATGCCACTTCAAGCAGCCTGATGCACGGAGAGAGAAGCTTTCTCAGTTATGTGTGATGAACAGTAAGAGAAGTGTCCTTCGCTGAACACTAAGAAAGAGCACAAATCCCATCTACCTTCATGAAGATGGAGGTATTTTTCAAAAGTGTGCATGAAAACACAAGGAAGGTGCATAGGATCACTTAAGAACACCCTTTGGAAAAGATCATCCCAACTCACATCTTCTAAAATGAACACAGACGAACTTGCAGAAGTGTTAGTGAAGGCATCAGGAGAGGTTCTAGCTTAGCAGCTGTGAGAACCAAGTCTGTGTTGTAGGAAGGCAACATCGATTTAATATCGTGAACCATGAATAAACACGCGTTTCCCTGTACGTGACAACGATAAAAAGCGATAAAAAAGCGATAAAAAAGCGAAAAAAACTGCCATAGAAGAAACTCTCAGTAAGAAGAGTGTAAGCAAATGGTATTCCAACTCAGATCGTCTGTCGTGATGATGGAAGCATGTTTCAGAGTGTGAATTAAAGTGCAAAGGAATGTGCTGTTAACCAATCCTTGATAAATAACACTGTATCGAAGCCATCTTCCCTCTCACGTCTTCGGACGTGACTATGAAACCTTTTGCTCAGCGGTGTAAGGAAATATAAGGAAAGTGCCACAGACTGAAATCTATGAAAGAACGCCGTACACAAAGCATCTTGCATCCCACAATCTTCAGTCATGAGAACGGAAGCATGGGTAAAAGTGTGGAGGAAAACATCAACAGAAAGCAGTTTGCTTAACTCTGTAGAAGGGCACTCTGCAGCCACCACGTCTCAACTCACCACTCCTGTGGTGACTACAACACCGAACCCACCTCCTGACGAATGAATCAACCAGGGATTTCTTCCCTGTGTGTGAACCTTAAGGAAAGTGCCATAAACTTAATAGGCGTTGAGAACACTGGATCGATAGCATCTTACCACCCACAGCTTCAGTCAGGTAGATAGCAATATTTGCCACGTTGTGTTGAACGCAGAAGGAAAGTGGCTGAGATTAAACTTCGAGAAAGCACCATGCCGAATTGATCCTTCGAGGCATGTGTTCTTTCATGATGATGGAATCATGTTTCAGACTGTGAATTAAAGTGCAAGGAATGGGCCGTTAACCAATACTGGAGAAATAACACTGTATCGAAGCCATCTTCCCTCTCACGTCTTCGGACGTGACTATGAAACCTTTTGCTCAGCGGTGTAAGGAAATATAAGGAAAGTGCCACAGACTGAAATCTATGAAAGAACGCCGTACACAAAGCATCTTGCATCCCACAATCTTCAGTCATGAGAACGGAAGCATGGGTAAACGTGTGGAGGAAAACTTCAACAGAAAGCAGTTTGCTTAACTCTGTAGAAGGGCACTCTGCAGCCACCACGTCTCAACTCACCACTCCTGTGGTGAAGATGGAAGCCTTGGCAAGAGTGTGCACGAGCACGTAAAGAAAGGGCCGTCCAGTTAATTCTGAGACCCAAATCTGTGTAGATAGACTACAACACCGAACCCACCTCCTGACGAATGAATCAACCAGGGATTTCTTCCCTGTGTGTGAACCTTAAGGAAAGTGCCATAAACTTAATAGGCGTTGAGAACACTGGATCGATAGCATCTTACCACCCACAGCTTCAGTCAGGTAGATAGCAATATTTGCCACGTTGTGTTGAACGCAGAAGGAAAGTGGCTGAGATTAAACTTCGAGAAAGCACCATGCCGAATTGATCCTTCGAGGCATGTGTTCTTTCATGATGATGGAATCATGTTTCAGACTGTGAATTAAAGTGCAAGGAATGGGCCGTTAACCAATACTGGAGAAATAACACTGTATCGAAGCCATCTTCCCTCTCACGTCTTCGGACGTGACTATGAAACCTTTTGCTCAGCGGTGTAAGGAAATATAAGGAAAGTGCCACAGACTGAAATCTATGAAAGAACGCCGTACACAAAGCATCTTGCATCCCACAATCTTCAGTCATGAGAACGGAAGCATGGGTAAACGTGTGGAGGAAAACTTCAACAGAAAGCAGTTTGCTTAACTCTGTAGAAGGGCACTCTGCAGCCACCACGTCTCAACTCACCACTCCTGTGGTGAAGATGGAAACCTTGGCAAGAGTGTGCACGAGCACGTAAAGAAAGGGCCGTCCAGTTAATTCTGAGACCCAAATCTGTGTAGATAGACTACAACACCGAACCCACCTCCTGACGAATGAATCAACCAGGGATTTCTTCCCTGTGTGTGGAACCTTAAGGAAAGTGCCATAAACTTAACAGGAGATGAGAACACTGGATCGATTGCTTCTTACAACCCACGGCTTCTCTCTCGTAGACATAAACATTTGCCACGTTGGGTTGAAAGCAGAAGGAAAGTGGCTGAGACTTTGCTTCGAGAGAGGATCTTACCAAATCGATCCTTCGAGGCATGTCTTCTATCGTGTAGTGGGAAGCATTCAGATAAGTGCGTTTCTCAGCATAAAGAAATGATTGTACACTTAACATTTGGAAAGAATTCTGTGGAAACCATCTGAAACTCACGTTTTCTCTCATGAACCTGGAAGCATTGGCTCAAGGGTGAGGGAACATGTGACTCAGTGCGGTTTCCTAAACCCTGAGCACCGAGCCTCTGGTTAGAGAATGCCACTTCAAGCATCCTGATGCATGGAGAGAGAAGTTTTGTCAACTATCTGTATTGAACGGTAAGAGAAGTGCCCTGCCGGGAACACTAAGAGAGAGCGCCATCTAGAGACAACCTTCCAACTTCCATCTACCTTCATGAAGATGGATGTATTTTCCAAAAGTTTGTATTAAAACACAAGGCACGTGCTGTATGCTCACATAAGAACACCCTTTGTAGAAGATCTTCCAACTCACATCTTCTGTAATGAAGATGGAAGTACTTGCAGAAGTGTGAGTGAACGCCTCAGGAGAGGTTCTAGCTAAGTAGCATTGAGAACCAAGTCTGTGTTGTAGGAAGGCAACAACGATCTAACGTCGTTACCCATGAATACGCACGCATTTCCCAAAACGTGTGTTGAAACTTCAGGAAAATGCCATGGACGTAACCCTCAGTAAGGAGAGGGAATGCAAAGTGTCTTCTACCTCCCGTCTGTCACGATGATGGAAGCTTGTTTCAGAGTGTGAATTTAAGGGTAAGGAAAGGGCCGTTAACCGATCTTTGAGAAAGATCACTGTATCGAAGCCATCTTCCATCTCACATCTTCGGATGTGAAGATGAAAACTTTTGCACAGGGGTGTAAGGAAATATAAGGAAAGTGCCACAGACTGAAATCTATGAAAGAACGCCGTACAGAAAGCATCTTGCATCCCGCAATCTTCAGTCATGAGAACGGAAGCATGTGCAAAAGTGTACAAAAACATCAACATAAAGCACTCTGCTTAACGTGGTAGAAGAACACTGTGCAGCCACCATGTCTCAACTCATCACTCCTGTCGTGAAGATGGAGCTTTGTAAGGAAAGGGTAGTTAAGCAATCTTTGAGAAAGAATACTGTGTCGAAGCCATCTTCCCTCTCACGTCTTCAGACGTGAATACGTAACCGTTTGCACAGGGATGTAAGGAAATATAAGGAAAGTGCCACAGACTGAAATCTATGAAAGAACGCCGTACACAAAGCATCTTGCATCCCACAATCTTCAGTCATGAGAACGGAAGCATGGGTAAAAGTGTGGAGGAAAACATCAACAGAAAGCAGTTTGCTTAACTCTGTAGAAGGGCACTCTGCAGCCACCACGTCTCAACTCACCACTCCTGTGGTGAAGATGGAAGCCTTGGCAAGAGTGTGCACGAGCACGTAAAGAAAGGGCCGTCCAGTTAATTCTGAGACCCAAATCTGTGTAGATAGACTACAACACCGAACCCACCTCCTGACGAATGAATCAACCAGGGATTTCTTCCCTTTGTGTGGAACCTTAAGGAAAGTGCCATAAAAGGTGTTGAGAACACTGGATCGATAGCATCTTACAACCCAGAGCTTCTGCCACGTAGACATAAATATTTGCCACGTTGGGTTGAAAGCAGAAGGAAAGTGGCTGAGACTTTGCTTCGAGAGAGGATCTTACCGAATCCATCCTTCGAGGGATGTCTTCTAACGTGTAGTGGGAAGCATTCAGATAAGTGTATTTCTCAGCATAAAGAAATGATTGTACACTTAACCTTTGGAACGAATTCCGTGGAAACCATCGGAAAACCACATTTTCTCTCATGAACCTGGAAGCATTGGCTCAAGGGTGAGGGAACATGTGACTCAGTGCGGTTTCCTAAACCCTGAGCACCGAGCATCTGGATAGAGAATGCCACTTCAAGCAGCCTGATGCACGGAGAGAGAAGCTTTCTCAGTTATGTGTGATGAACAGTAAGAGAAGTGTCCTTCGCTGAACACTAAGAAAGAGCACATTAGAGAAAACCTTCCAAATCCCATCTACCTTCATGAAGATGGAGGTATTTTTCAAAAGTGTGCATGAAAACACAAGGAAGGTGCATAGGATCACTTAAGAACACCCTTTGGAAAAGATCATCCCAACTCACATCTTCTAAAATGAACACAGACGAACTTGCAGAAGTGTTAGTGAAGGCATCAGGAGAGGTTCTAGCTTAGCAGCTGTGAGAACCAAGTCTGTGTTGTAGGAAGGCAACATCGATTTAATATCGTGAACCATGAATAAACACGCGTTTCCCTGTACGTGTCAACGATAAAAAGCGATAAAAAAGCGATAAAAAAGCGAAAAAAACTGCCATAGAAGAAATTCTCAGTAAGAAGAGTGTAAGCAAATGGTATTCCAACTCAGATCGTCTGTCGTGATGATGGAAGCATGTTTCAGAGTGTGAATTAAAGTGCAAAGGAATGTGCTGTTAACCAATCCTTGATAAATAAAACTATATCGAAGCCATCTTCCCTCTCACGTCTTCGGACGTGACTATGAAACCTTTTGCTCAGCGGTGTAAGGAAATATAAGGAAAGTGCCACAGACTGAAATCTATGAAAGAACGCCGTACACAAAGCATCTTGCATCCCACAATCTTCAGTCATGAGAACGGAAGCATGGGTAAAAGTGTGGAGGAAAACATCAACAGAAAGCAGTCTGCTTAACTCTGTAGAAGGGCACTCTGCAGCCACCACGTCTCAACTCACCACTCCTGTGGTGAAGATGGAAGCCTTGGCAAGAGTGTGCACGAGCACGTAAAGAAAGGGCCGTCCAGTTAATTCTGAGACCCAAATCTGTGTAGATAGACTACAACACCGAACCCACCTCCTGACGAATGAATCAACCAGGGATTTCTTCCCTGTGTGTGAACCTTAAGGAAAGTGCCATAAACTTAATAGGCGTTGAGAACACTGGATCGATAGCATCTTACCACCCACAGCTTCAGTCAGGTAGATAGCAATATTTGCCACGTTGTGTTGAACGCAGAAGGAAAGTGGCTGAGATTAAACTTCGAGAAAGCACCATGCCGAATTGATCCTTCGAGGCATGTGTTCTTTCATGATGATGGAATCATGTTTCAGACTGTGAATTAAAGTGCAAGGAATGGGCCGTTAACCAATACTGGAGAAATAACACTGTATCGAAGCCATCTTCCCTCTCACGTCTTCGGACGTGACTATGAAACCTTTTGCTCAGCGGTGTAAGGAAATATAAGGAAAGTGCCACAGACTGAAATCTATGAAAGAACGCCGTACACAAAGCATCTTGCATCCCACAATCTTCAGTCGTGAGAACGGAAGCATGGGTAAACGTGTGGAGGAAAACTTCAACAGAAAGCAGTTTGCTTAACTCTGTAGAAGGGCACTCTGCAGCCACCACGTCTCAACTCACCACTCCTGTGGTGAAGATGGAAGCCTTGGCAAGAGTGTGCACGAGCACGTAAAGAAAGGGCCGTCCAGTTAATTCTGAGACCCAAATCTGTGTAGATAGACTACAACACCGAACCCACCTCCTGACGAATGAATCAACCAGGGATTTCTTCCCTGTGTGTGAACCTTAAGGAAAGTGCCATAAACTTAATAGGCGTTGAGAACACTGGATCGATAGCATCTTACCACCCACAGCTTCAGTCAGGTAGATAGCAATATTTGCCACGTTGTGTTGAACGCAGAAGGAAAGTGGCTGAGATTAAACTTCGAGAAAGCACCATGCCGAATTGATCCTTCGAGGCATGTGTTCTTTCATGATGATGGAATCATGTTTCAGACTGTGAATTAAAGTGCAAGGAATGGGCCGTTAACCAATACTGGAGAAATAACACTGTATCGAAGCCATCTTCCCTCTCACGTCTTCGGACGTGACTATGAAACCTTTTGCTCAGCGGTGTAAGGAAATATAAGGAAAGTGCCACAGACTGAAATCTATGAAAGAACGCCGTACACAAAGCATCTTGCATCCCACAATCTTCAGTCATGAGAACGGAAGCATGGGTAAACGTGTGGAGGAAAACTTCAACAGAAAGCAGTTTGCTTAACTCTGTAGAAGGGCACTCTGCAGCCACCACGTCTCAACTCACCACTCCTGTGGTGAAGATGGAAACCTTGGCAAGAGTGTGCACGAGCACGTAAAGAAAGGGCCGTCCAGTTAATTCTGAGACCCAAATCTGTGTAGATAGACTACAACACCGAACCCACCTCCTGACGAATGAATCAACCAGGGATTTCTTCCCTGTGTGTGGAACCTTAAGGAAAGTGCCATAAACTTAACAGGAGATGAGAACACTGGATCGATTGCTTCTTACAACCCACGGCTTCTCTCTCGTAGACATAAACATTTGCCACGTTGGGTTGAAAGCAGAAGGAAAGTGGCTGAGACTTTGCTTCGAGAGAGGATCTTACCAAATCGATCCTTCGAGGCATGTCTTCTATCGTGTAGTGGGAAGCATTCAGATAAGTGCGTTTCTCAGCATAAAGAAATGATTGTACACTTAACATTTGGAAAGAATTCTGTGGAAACCATCTGAAACTCACGTTTTCTCTCATGAACCTGGAAGCATTGGCTCAAGGGTGAGGGAACATGTGACTCAGTGCGGTTTCCTAAACCCTGAGCACCGAGCCTCTGGTTAGAGAATGCCACTTCAAGCATCCTGATGCATGGAGAGAGAAGTTTTGTCAACTATCTGTATTGAACGGTAAGAGAAGTGCCCTGCCGGGAACACTAAGAGAGAGCGCCATCTAGAGACAACCTTCCAACTTCCATCTACCTTCATGAAGATGGATGTATTTTCCAAAAGTTTGTATTAAAACACAAGGCACGTGCTGTATGCTCACATAAGAACACCCTTTGTAGAAGATCTTCCAACTCACATCTTCTGTAATGAAGATGGAAGTACTTGCAGAAGTGTGAGTGAACGCCTCAGGAGAGGTTCTAGCTAAGTAGCATTGAGAACCAAGTCTGTGTTGTAGGAAGGCAACAACGATCTAACGTCGTTACCCATGAATACGCACGCATTTCCCAAAACGTGTGTTGAAACTTCAGGAAAATGCCATAGACGTAACCCTCAGTAAGGAGAGGGAATGCAAAGTGTCTTCTACCTCCCGTCTGTCACGATGATGGAAGCTTGTTTCAGAGTGTGAATTTAAGGGTAAGGAAAGGGCCGTTAACCGATCTTTGAGAAACATCACTGTATCGAAGCCATCTTCCATCTCACATCTTCGGATGTGAAGATGAAAACTTTTGCACAGGGGTGTAAGGAAATATAAGGAAAGTGCCACAGACTGAAATCTATGAAAGAACGCCGTACACAAAGCATCTTGCATCCCACAATCTTCAGTCATGAGAACGGAAGCATGGGTAAAAGTGTGGAGGAAAACATCAACAGAAAGCAGTTTGCTTAACTCTGTAGAAGGGCACTCTGCAGCCACCACGTCTCAACTCACCACTCCTGTGGTGAAGATGGAAGCCTTGGCAAGAGTGTGCACGAGCACGTAAAGAAAGGGCCGTCCAGTTAATTCTGAGACCCAAATCTGTGTAGATAGACTACAACACCGAACCCACCTCCTGACGAATGAATCAACCAGGGATTTCTTCCCTTTGTGTGGAACCTTAAGGAAAGTGCCATAAAAGGTGTTGAGAACACTGGATCGATAGCATCTTACAACCCAGAGCTTCTGCCACGTAGACATAAATATTTGCCACGTTGGGTTGAAAGCAGAAGGAAAGTGGCTGAGACTTTGCTTCGAGAGAGGATCTTACCAAATCCATCCTTCGAGGGATGTCTTCTAACGTGTAGTGGGAAGCATTCAGATAAGTGTATTTCTCAGCATAAAGAAATGATTGTACACTTAACCTTTGGAACGAATTCCGTGGAAACCATCGGAAAACCACATTTTCTCTCATGAACCTGGAAGCATTGGCTCAAGGGTGAGGGAACATGTGACTCAGTGCGGTTTCCTAAACCCTGAGCACCGAGCATCTGGAGAGAGAATGCCACTTCAAGCAGCCTGATGCACGGAGAGAGAAGCTTTCTCAGTTATGTGTGATGAACAGTAAGAGAAGTGTCCTTCGCTGAACACTAAGAAAGAGCACATTAGAGAAAACCTTCCAAATCCCATCTACCTTCATGAAGATGGAGGTATTTTTCAAAAGTGTGCATGAAAACACAAGGAAGGTGCATAGGATCACTTAAGAACACCCTTTGGAAAAGATCATCCCAACTCACATCTTCTAAAATGAACACAGACGAACTTGCAGAAGTGTTAGTGAAGGCATCAGGAGAGGTTCTAGCTTAGCAGCTGTGAGAACCAAGTCTGTGTTGTAGGAAGGCAACATCGATTTAATATCGTGAACCATGAATAAACACGCGTTTCCCTGTACGTGTCAACGATAAAAAGCGATAAAAAAGCGATAAAAAAGCGAAAAAAACTGCCATAGAAGAAACTCTCAGTAAGAAGAGTGTAAGCAAATGGTATTCCAACTCAGATCGTCTGTCGTGATGATGGAAGCATGTTTCAGAGTGTGAATTAAAGTGCAAAGGAATGTGCTGTTAACCAATCCTTGATAAATAAAACTATATCGAAGCCATCTTCCCTCTCACGTCTTCGGACGTGACTATGAAACCTTTTGCTCAGCGGTGTAAGGAAATATAAGGAAAGTGCCACAGACTGAAATCTATGAAAGAACGCCGTACACGAAGCATCTTGCATCCCACAATCTTCAGTCATGAGAACGGAAGCATGGGTAAAAGTGTGGAGGAAAACATCAACAGAAAGCAGTTTGCTTAACTCTGTAGAAGGGCACTCTGCAGCCACCACGTCTCAACTCACCACTCCTGTGGTGAAGATGGAAGCCTTGGCAAGAGTGTGCACGAGCACGTAAAGAAAGGGCCGTCCAGTTAATTCTGAGACCCAAATCTGTGTAGATAGACTACAACACCGAACCCACCTCCTGACGAATGAATCAACCAGGGATTTCTTCCCTGTGTGTGAACCTTAAGGAAAGTGCCATAAACTTAATAGGCGTTGAGAACACTGGATCGATAGCATCTTACCACCCACAGCTTCAGTCAGGTAGATAGCAATATTTGCCACGTTGTGTTGAACGCAGAAGGAAAGTGGCTGAGATTAAACTTCGAGAAAGCACCATGCCGAATTGATCCTTCGAGGCATGTGTTCTTTCATGATGATGGAATCATGTTTCAGACTGTGAATTAAAGTGCAAGGAATGGGCCGTTAACCAATACTGGAGAAATAACACTGTATCGAAGCCATCTTCCCTCTCACGTCTTCGGACGTGACTATGAAACCTTTTGCTCAGCGGTGTAAGGAAATATAAGGAAAGTGCCACAGACTGAAATCTATGAAAGAACGCCGTACACAAAGCATCTTGCATCCCACAATCTTCAGTCATGAGAACGGAAGCATGGGTAAACGTGTGGAGGAAAACTTCAACAGAAAGCAGTTTGCTTAACTCTGTAGAAGGGCACTCTGCAGCCACCACGTCTCAACTCACCACTCCTGTGGTGAAGATGGAAACCTTGGCAAGAGTGTGCACGAGCACGTAAAGAAAGGGCCGTCCAGTTAATTCTGAGACCCAAATCTGTGTAGATAGACTACAACACCGAACCCACCTCCTGACGAATGAATCAACCAGGGATTTCTTCCCTGTGTGTGGAACCTTAAGGAAAGTGCCATAAACTTAACAGGAGATGAGAACACTGGATCGATTGCTTCTTACAACCCACGGCTTCTCTCTCGTAGACATAAACATTTGCCACGTTGGGTTGAAAGCAGAAGGAAAGTGGCTGAGACTTTGCTTCGAGAGAGGATCTTACCAAATCGATCCTTCGAGGCATGTCTTCTATCGTGTAGTGGGAAGCATTCAGATAAGTGCGTTTCTCAGCATAAAGAAATGATTGTACACTTAACATTTGGAAAGAATTCTGTGGAAACCATCTGAAACTCACGTTTTCTCTCATGAACCTGGAAGCATTGGCTCAAGGGTGAGGGAACATGTGACTCAGTGCGGTTTCCTAAACCCTGAGCACCGAGCCTCTGGTTAGAGAATGCCACTTCAAGCATCCTGATGCATGGAGAGAGAAGTTTTGTCAACTATCTGTATTGAACGGTAAGAGAAGTGCCCTGCCGGGAACACTAAGAGAGAGCGCCATCTAGAGACAACCTTCCAACTTCCATCTACCTTCATGAAGATGGATGTATTTTCCAAAAGTTTGTATTAAAACACAAGGCACGTGCTGTATGCTCACATAAGAACACCCTTTGTAGAAGATCTTCCAACTCACATCTTCTGTAATGAAGATGGAAGTACTTGCAGAAGTGTGAGTGAACGCCTCAGGAGAGGTTCTAGCTAAGTAGCATTGAGAACCAAGTCTGTGTTGTAGGAAGGCAACAACGATCTAACGTCGTTACCCATGAATACGCACGCATTTCCCAAAACGTGTGTTGAAACTTCAGGAAAATGCCATGGACGTAACCCTCAGTAAGGAGAGGGAATGCAAAGTGTCTTCTACCTCCCGTCTGTCACGATGATGGAAGCTTGTTTCAGAGTGTGAATTTAAGGGTAAGGAAAGGGCCGTTAACCGATCTTTGAGAAAGATCACTGTATCGAAGCCATCTTCCATCTCACATCTTCGGATGTGAAGATGAAAACTTTTGCACAGGGGTGTAAGGAAATATAAGGAAAGTGCCACAGACTGAAATCTATGAAAGAACGCCGTACAGAAAGCATCTTGCATCCCGCAATCTTCAGTCATGAGAACGGAAGCATGTGCAAAAGTGTACAAAAACATCAACATAAAGCACTCTGCTTAACGTGGTAGAAGAACACTGTGCAGCCACCATGTCTCAACTCATCACTCCTGTCGTGAAGATGGAGCTTTGTAAGGAAAGGGTAGTTAAGCAATCTTTGAGAAAGAATACTGTGTCGAAGCCATCTTCCCTCTCACGTCTTCAGACGTGAATACGTAACCGTTTGCACAGGGATGTAAGGAAATATAAGGAAAGTGCCACAGACTGAAATCTATGAAAGAACGCCGTACACAAAGCATCTTGCATCCCACAATCTTCAGTCATGAGAACGGAAGCATGGGTAAAAGTGTGGAGGAAAACATCAACAGAAAGCAGTTTGCTTAACTCTGTAGAAGGGCACTCTGCAGCCACCACGTCTCAACTCACCACTCCTGTGGTGAAGATGGAAGCCTTGGCAAGAGTGTGCACGAGCACGTAAAGAAAGGGCCGTCCAGTTAATTCTGAGACCCAAATCTGTGTAGATAGACTACAACACCGAACCCACCTCCTGACGAATGAATCAACCAGGGATTTCTTCCCTGTGTGTGAACCTTAAGGAAAGTGCCATAAAAGGTGTTGAGAACACTGGATCGATAGCATCTTACAACCCAGAGCTTCTGCCACGTAGACATAAATATTTGCCACGTTGGGTTGAAAGCAGAAGGAAAGTGGCTGAGACTTTGCTTCGAGAGAGGATCTTACCGAATCCATCCTTCGAGGGATGTCTTCTAACGTGTAGTGGGAAGCATTCAGATAAGTGTATTTCTCAGCATAAAGAAATGATTGTACACTTAACCTTTGGAACGAATTCCGTGGAAACCATCGGAAAACCACATTTTCTCTCATGAACCTGGAAGTATTGGCTCAAGGGTGAGGGAACATGTGACTCAGTGCGGTTTCCTAAACCCTGAGCACCGAGCATCTGGATAGAGAATGCCACTTCAAGCAGCCTGATGCACGGAGAGAGAAGCTTTCTCAGTTATGTGTGATGAACAGTAAGAGAAGTGTCCTTCGCTGAACACTAAGAAAGAGCACATTAGAGAAAACCTTCCAAATCCCATCTACCTTCATGAAGATGGAGGTATTTTTCAAAAGTGTGCATGAAAACACAAGGAAGGTGCATAGGATCACTTAAGAACACCCTTTGGAAAAGATCATCCCAACTCACATCTTCTAAAATGAACACAGACGAACTTGCAGAAGTGTTAGTGAAGGCATCAGGAGAGGTTCTAGCTTAGCAGCTGTGAGAACCAAGTCTGTGTTGTAGGAAGGCAACATCGATTTAATATCGTGAACCATGAATAAACACGCGTTTCCCTGTACGTGACAACGATAAAAAGCGATAAAAAAGCGATAAAAAAGCGAAAAAAACTGCCATAGAAGAAACTCTCAGTAAGAAGAGTGTAAGCAAATGGTATTCCAACTCAGATCGTCTGTCGTGATGATGGAAGCATGTTTCAGAGTGTGAATTAAAGTGCAAAGGAATGTGCTGTTAACCAATCCTTGATAAATAAAACTATATCGAAGCCATCTTCCCTCTCACGTCTTCGGACGTGACTATGAAACCTTTTGCTCAGCGGTGTAAGGAAATATAAGGAAAGTGCCACAGACTGAAATCTATGAAAGAACGCCGTACACAAAGCATCTTGCATCCCACAATCTTCAGTCATGAGAACGGAAGCATGGGTAAAAGTGTGGAGGAAAACATCAACAGAAAGCAGTTTGCTTAACTCTGTAGAAGGGCACTCTGCAGCCACCACGTCTCAACTCACCACTCCTGTGGTGAAGATGGAAGCCTTGGCAAGAGTGTGCACGAGCACGTAAAGAAAGGGCCGTCCAGTTAATTCTGAGACCCAAATCTGTGTAGATAGACTACAACACCGAACCCACCTCCTGACGAATGAATCAACCAGGGATTTCTTCCCTGTGTGTGAACCTTAAGGAAAGTGCCATAAACTTAATAGGCGTTGAGAACACTGGATCGATAGCATCTTACCACCCACAGCTTCAGTCAGGTAGATAGCAATATTTGCCACGTTGTGTTGAACGCAGAAGGAAAGTGGCTGAGATTAAACTTCGAGAAAGCACCATGCCGAATTGATCCTTCGAGGCATGTGTTCTTTCATGATGATGGAATCATGTTTCAGACTGTGAATTAAAGTGCAAGGAATGGGCCGTTAACCAATACTGGAGAAATAACACTGTATCGAAGCCATCTTCCCTCTCACGTCTTCGGACGTGACTATGAAACCTTTTGCTCAGCGGTGTAAGGAAATATAAGGAAAGTGCCACAGACTGAAATCTATGAAAGAACGCCGTACACAAAGCATCTTGCATCCCACAATCTTCAGTCATGAGAACGGAAGCATGGGTAAACGTGTGGAGGAAAACTTCAACAGAAAGCAGTTTGCTTAACTCTGTAGAAGGGCACTCTGCAGCCACCACGTCTCAACTCACCACTCCTGTGGTGAAGATGGAAGCCTTGGCAAGAGTGTGCACGAGCACGTAAAGAAAGGGCCGTCCAGTTAATTCTGAGACCCAAATCTGTGTAGATAGACTACAACACCGAACCCACCTCCTGACGAATGAATCAACCAGGGATTTCTTCCCTGTGTGTGAACCTTAAGGAAAGTGCCATAAACTTAATAGGCGTTGAGAACACTGGATCGATAGCATCTTACCACCCACAGCTTCAGTCAGGTAGATAGCAATATTTGCCACGTTGTGTTGAACGCAGAAGGAAAGTGGCTGAGATTAAACTTCGAGAAAGCACCATGCCGAATTGATCCTTCGAGGCATGTGTTCTTTCATGATGATGGAATCATGTTTCAGACTGTGAATTAAAGTGCAAGGAATGGGCCGTTAACCAATACTGGAGAAATAACACTGTATCGAAGCCATCTTCCCTCTCACGTCTTCGGACGTGACTATGAAACCTTTTGCTCAGCGGTGTAAGGAAATATAAGGAAAGTGCCACAGACTGAAATCTATGAAAGAACGCCGTACACAAAGCATCTTGCATCCCACAATCTTCAGTCATGAGAACGGAAGCATGGGTAAACGTGTGGAGGAAAACTTCAACAGAAAGCAGTTTGCTTAACTCTGTAGAAGGGCACTCTGCAGCCACCACGTCTCAACTCACCACTCCTGTGGTGAAGATGGAAACCTTGGCAAGAGTGTGCACGAGCACGTAAAGAAAGGGCCGTCCAGTTAATTCTGAGACCCAAATCTGTGTAGATAGACTACAACACCGAACCCACCTCCTGACGAATGAATCAACCAGGGATTTCTTCCCTGTGTGTGGAACCTTAAGGAAAGTGCCATAAACTTAACAGGAGATGAGAACACTGGATCGATTGCTTCTTACAACCCACGGCTTCTCTCTCGTAGACATAAACATTTGCCACGTTGGGTTGAAAGCAGAAGGAAAGTGGCTGAGACTTTGCTTCGAGAGAGGATCTTACCAAATCGATCCTTCGAGGCATGTCTTCTATCGTGTAGTGGGAAGCATTCAGATAAGTGCGTTTCTCAGCATAAATGATTGTACACTTAACATTTGGAAAGAATTCTGTGGAAACCATCTGAAACTCACGTTTTCTCTCATGAACCTGGAAGCATTGGCTCAAGGGTGAGGGAACATGTGACTCAGTGCGGTTTCCTAAACCCTGAGCACCGAGCCTCTGGTTAGAGAATGCCACTTCAAGCATCCTGATGCATGGAGAGAGAAGTTTTGTCAACTATCTGTATTGAACGGTAAGAGAAGTGCCCTGCCGGGAACACTAAGAGAGAGCGCCATCTAGAGACAACCTTCCAACTTCCATCTACCTTCATGAAGATGGATGTATTTTCCAAAAGTTTGTATTAAAACACAAGGCACGTGCTGTATGCTCACATAAGAACACCCTTTGTAGAAGATCTTCCAACTCACATCTTCTGTAATGAAGATGGAAGTACTTGCAGAAGTGTGAGTGAACGCCTCAGGAGAGGTTCTAGCTAAGTAGCATTGAGAACCAAGTCTGTGTTGTAGGAAGGCAACAACGATCTAACGTCGTTACCCATGAATACGCACGCATTTCCCAAAACGTGTGTTGAAACTTCAGGAAAATGCCATAGACGTAACCCTCAGTAAGGAGAGGGAATGCAAAGTGTCTTCTACCTCCCGTCTGTCACGATGATGGAAGCTTGTTTCAGAGTGTGAATTTAAGGGTAAGGAAAGGGCCGTTAACCGATCTTTGAGAAACATCACTGTATCGAAGCCATCTTCCATCTCACATCTTCGGATGTGAAGATGAAAACTTTTGCACAGGGGTGTAAGGAAATATAAGGAAAGTGCCACAGACTGAAATCTATGAAAGAACGCCGTACACAAAGCATCTTGCATCCCACAATCTTCAGTCATGAGAACGGAAGCATGGGTAAAAGTGTGGAGGAAAACATCAACAGAAAGCAGTTTGCTTAACTCTGTAGAAGGGCACTCTGCAGCCACCACGTCTCAACTCACCACTCCTGTGGTGAAGATGGAAGCCTTGGCAAGAGTGTGCACGAGCACGTAAAGAAAGGGCCGTCCAGTTAATTCTGAGACCCAAATCTGTGTAGATAGACTACAACACCGAACCCACCTCCTGACGAATGAATCAACCAGGGATTTCTTCCCTTTGTGTGGAACCTTAAGGAAAGTGCCATAAAAGGTGTTGAGAACACTGGATCGATAGCATCTTACAACCCAGAGCTTCTGCCACGTAGACATAAATATTTGCCACGTTGGGTTGAAAGCAGAAGGAAAGTGGCTGAGACTTTGCTTCGAGAGAGGATCTTACCGAATCCATCCTTCGAGGGATGTCTTCTAACGTGTAGTGGGAAGCATTCAGATAAGTGTATTTCTCAGCATAAAGAAATGATTGTACACTTAACCTTTGGAACGAATTCCGTGGAAACCATCGGAAAACCACATTTTCTCTCATGAACCTGGAAGCATTGGCTCAAGGGTGAGGGAACATGTGACTCAGTGCGGTTTCCTAAACCCTGAGCACCGAGCATCTGGATAGAGAATGCCACTTCAAGCAGCCTGATGCACGGAGAGAGAAGCTTTCTCAGTTATGTGTGATGAACAGTAAGAGAAGTGTCCTTCGCTGAACACTAAGAAAGAGCACATTAGAGAAAACCTTCCAAATCCCATCTACCTTCATGAAGATGGAGGTATTTTTCAAAAGTGTGCATGAAAACACAAGGAAGGTGCATAGGATCACTTAAGAACACCCTTTGGAAAAGATCATCCCAACTCACATCTTCTAAAATGAACACAGACGAACTTGCAGAAGTGTTAGTGAAGGCATCAGGAGAGGTTCTAGCTTAGCAGCTGTGAGAACCAAGTCTGTGTTGTAGGAAGGCAACATCGATTTAATATCGTGAACCATGAATAAACACGCGTTTCCCTGTACGTGTCAACGATAAAAAGCGATAAAAAAGCGATAAAAAAGCGAAAAAAACTGCCATAGAAGAAACTCTCAGTAAGAAGAGTGTAAGCAAATGGTATTCCAACTCAGATCGTCTGTCGTGATGATGGAAGCATGTTTCAGAGTGTGAATTAAAGTGCAAAGGAATGTGCTGTTAACCAATCCTTGATAAATAAAACTATATCGAAGCCATCTTCCCTCTCACGTCTTCGGACGTGACTATGAAACCTTTTGCTCAGCGGTGTAAGGAAATATAAGGAAAGTGCCACAGACTGAAATCTATGAAAGAACGCCGTACACAAAGCATCTTGCATCCCACAATCTTCAGTCATGAGAACGGAAGCATGGGTAAAAGTGTGGAGGAAAACATCAACAGAAAGCAGTTTGCTTAACTCTGTAGAAGGGCACTCTGCAGCCACCACGTCTCAACTCACCACTCCTGTGGTGAAGATGGAAGCCTTGGCAAGAGTGTGCACGAGCACGTAAAGAAAGGGCCGTCCAGTTAATTCTGAGACCCAAATCTGTGTAGATAGACTACAACACCGAACCCACCTCCTGACGAATGAATCAACCAGGGATTTCTTCCCTGTGTGTGAACCTTAAGGAAAGTGCCATAAACTTAATAGGCGTTGAGAACACTGGATCGATAGCATCTTACCACCCACAGCTTCAGTCAGGTAGATAGCAATATTTGCCACGTTGTGTTGAACGCAGAAGGAAAGTGGCTGAGATTAAACTTCGAGAAAGCACCATGCCGAATTGATCCTTCGAGGCATGTGTTCTTTCATGATGATGGAATCATGTTTCAGACTGTGAATTAAAGTGCAAGGAATGGGCCGTTAACCAATACTGGAGAAATAACACTGTATCGAAGCCATCTTCCCTCTCACGTCTTCGGACGTGACTATGAAACCTTTTGCTCAGCGGTGTAAGGAAATATAAGGAAAGTGCCACAGACTGAAATCTATGAAAGAACGCCGTACACAAAGCATCTTGCATCCCACAATCTTCAGTCATGAGAACGGAAGTATGGGTAAACGTGTGGAGGAAAATTTCAACAGAAAGCAGTTTGCTTAACTCTGTAGAAGGGCACTCTGCAGCCACCACGTCTCAACTCACCACTCCTGTGGTGAAGATGGAAACCTTGGCAAGAGTGTGCACGAGCACGTAAAGAAAGGGCCGTCCAGTTAATTCTGAGACCCAAATCTGTGTAGATAGACTACAACACCGAACCCACCTCCTGACGAATGAATCAACCAGGGATTTCTTCCCTGTGTGTGAACCTTAAGGAAAGTGCCATAAACTTAATAGGCGTTGAGAACACTGGATCGATAGCATCTTACCACCCACAGCTTCAGTCAGGTAGATAGCAATATTTGCCACGTTGTGTTGAACGCAGAAGGAAAGTGGCTGAGATTAAACTTCGAGAAAGCACCATGCCGAATTGATCCTTCGAGGCATGTGTTCTTTCATGATGATGGAATCATGTTTCAGACTGTGAATTAAAGTGCAAGGAATGGGCCGTTAACCAATACTGGAGAAATAACACTGTATCGAAGCCATCTTCCCTCTCACGTCTTCGGACGTGACTATGAAACCTTTTGCTCAGCGGTGTAAGGAAATATAAGGAAAGTGCCACAGACTGAAATCTATGAAAGAACGCCGTACACAAAGCATCTTGCATCCCACAATCTTCAGTCATGAGAACGGAAGCATGGGTAAACGTGTGGAGGAAAACTTCAACAGAAAGCAGTTTGCTTAACTCTGTAGAAGGGCACTCTGCAGCCACCACGTCTCAACTCACCACTCCTGTGGTGAAGATGGAAACCTTGGCAAGAGTGTGCACGAGCACGTAAAGAAAGGGCCGTCCAGTTAATTCTGAGACCCAAATCTGTGTAGATAGACTACAACACCGAACCCACCTCCTGACGAATGAATCAACCAGGGATTTCTTCCCTGTGTGTGAACCTTAAGGAAAGTGCCATAAACTTAATAGGCGTTGAGAACACTGGATCAATAGCATCTTACCACCCACAGCTTCAGTCAGGTAGATAGCAATATTTGCCACGTTGTGTTGAACGCAGAAGGAAAGTGGCTGAGATTAAACTTCGAGAAAGCACCATGCCGAATTGATCCTTCGAGGCATGTGTTCTTTCATGATGATGGAATCATGTTTCAGACTGTGAATTAAAGTGCAAGGAATGGGCCGTTAACCAATACTGGAGAAATAACACTGTATCGAAGCCATCTTCCCTCTCACGTCTTCGGACGTGACTATGAAACCTTTTGCTCAGCGGTGTAAGGAAATATAAGGAAAGTGCCACAGACTGAAATCTATGAAAGAACGCCGTACACAAAGCATCTTGCATCCCACAATCTTCAGTCATGAGAACGGAAGCATGGGTAAACGTGTGGAGGAAAACTTCAACAGAAAGCAGTTTGCTTAACTCTGTAGAAGGGCACTCTGCAGCCACCACGTCTCAACTCACCACTCCTGTGGTGAAGATGGAAACCTTGGCAAGAGTGTGCACGAGCACGTAAAGAAAGGGCCGTCCAGTTAATTCTGAGACCCAAATCTGTGTAGATAGACTACAACACCGAACCCACCTCCTGACGAATGAATCAACCAGGGATTTCTTCCCTGTGTGTGGAACCTTAAGGAAAGTGCCATAAACTTAACAGGAGATGAGAACACTGGATCGATTGCTTCTTACAACCCACGGCTTCTCTCTCGTAGACATAAACATTTGCCACGTTGGGTTGAAAGCAGAAGGAAAGTGGCTGAGACTTTGCTTCGAGAGAGGATCTTACCAAATCGATCCTTCGAGGCATGTCTTCTATCGTGTAGTGGGAAGCATTCAGATAAGTGCGTTTCTCAGCATAAAGAAATGATTGTACACTTAACATTTGGAAAGAATTCTGTGGAAACCATCTGAAACTCACGTTTTCTCTCATGAACCTGGAAGCATTGGCTCAAGGGTGAGGGAACATGTGACTCAGTGCGGTTTCCTAAACCCTGAGCACCGAGCCTCTGGTTAGAGAATGCCACTTCAAGCATCCTGATGCATGGAGAGAGAAGTTTTGTCAACTATCTGTATTGAACGGTAAGAGAAGTGCCCTGCCGGGAACACTAAGAGAGAGCGCCATCTAGAGACAACCTTCCAACTTCCATCTACCTTCATGAAGATGGATGTATTTTCCAAAAGTTTGTATTAAAACACAAGGCACGTGCTGTATGCTCACATAAGAACACCCTTTGTAGAAGATCTTCCAACTCACATCTTCTGTAATGAAGATGGAAGTACTTGCAGAAGTGTGAGTGAACGCCTCAGGAGAGGTTCTAGCTAAGTAGCATTGAGAACCAAGTCTGTGTTGTAGGAAGGCAACAACGATCTAACGTCGTTACCCATGAATACGCACGCATTTCCCAAAACGTGTGTTGAAACTTCAGGAAAATGCCATAGACGTAACCCTCAGTAAGGAGAGGGAATGCAAAGTGTCTTCTACCTCCCGTCTGTCACGATGATGGAAGCTTGTTTCAGAGTGTGAATTTAAGGGTAAGGAAAGGGCCGTTAACCGATCTTTGAGAAAGATCACTGTATCGAAGCCATCTTCCATCTCACATCTTCGGATGTGAAGATGAAAACTTTTGCACAGGGGTGTAAGGAAATATAAGGAAAGTGCCACAGACTGAAATCTATGAAAGAACGCCGTACAGAAAGCATCTTGCATCCCGCAATCTTCAGTCATGAGAACGGAAGCATGTGCAAAAGTGTACAAAAACATCAACATAAAGCACTCTGCTTAACGTGGTAGAAGAACACTGTGCAGCCACCATGTCTCAACTCATCACTCCTGTCGTGAAGATGGAGCTTTGTAAGGAAAGGGTAGTTAAGCAATCTTTGAGAAAGAATACTGTGTCGAAGCCATCTTCCCTCTCACGTCTTCAGACGTGAATACGTAACCGTTTGCACAGGGATGTAAGGAAATATAAGGAAAGTGCCACAGACTGAAATCTATGAAAGAACGCCGTACACAAAGCATCTTGCATCCCACAATCTTCAGTCATGAGAACGGAAGCATGGGTAAAAGTGTGGAGGAAAACATCAACAGAAAGCAGTTTGCTTAACTCTGTAGAAGGGCACTCTGCAGCCACCACGTCTCAACTCACCACTCCTGTGGTGAAGATGGAAGCCTTGGCAAGAGTGTGCACGAGCACGTAAAGAAAGGGCCGTCCAGTTAATTCTGAGACCCAAATCTGTGTAGATAGACTACAACACCGAACCCACCTCCTGACGAATGAATCAACCAGGGATTTCTTCCCTTTGTGTGGAACCTTAAGGAAAGTGCCATAAAAGGTGTTGAGAACACTGGATCGATAGCATCTTACAACCCAGAGCTTCTGCCACGTAGACATAAATATTTGCCACGTTGGGTTGAAAGCAGAAGGAAAGTGGCTGAGACTTTGCTTCGAGAGAGGATCTTACCGAATCCATCCTTCGAGGGATGTCTTCTAACGTGTAGTGGGAAGCATTCAGATAAGTGTATTTCTCAGCATAAAGAAATGATTGTACACTTAACCTTTGGAACGAATTCCGTGGAAACCATCGGAAAACCACATTTTCTCTCATGAACCTGGAAGCATTGGCTCAAGGGTGAGGGAACATGTGACTCAGTGCGGTTTCCTAAACCCTGAGCACCGAGCATCTGGATAGAGAATGCCACTTCAAGCAGCCTGATGCACGGAGAGAGAAGCTTTCTCAGTTATGTGTGATGAACAGTAAGAGAAGTGTCCTTCGCTGAACACTAAGAAAGAGCACATTAGAGAAAACCTTCCAAATCCCATCTACCTTCATGAAGATGGAGGTATTTTTCAAAAGTGTGCATGAAAACACAAGGAAGGTGCATAGGATCACTTAAGAACACCCTTTGGAAAAGATCATCCCAACTCACATCTTCTAAAATGAACACAGACGAACTTGCAGAAGTGTTAGTGAAGGCATCAGGAGAGGTTCTAGCTTAGCAGCTGTGAGAACCAAGTCTGTGTTGTAGGAAGGCAACATCGATTTAATATCGTGAACCATGAATAAACACGCGTTTCCCTGTACGTGTCAACGATAAAAAGCGATAAAAAAGCGATAAAAAAGCGAAAAAAACTGCCATAGAAGAAACTCTCAGTAAGAAGAGTGTAAGCAAATGGTATTCCAACTCAGATCGTCTGTCGTGATGATGGAAGCATGTTTCAGAGTGTGAATTAAAGTGCAAAGGAATGTGCTGTTAACCAATCCTTGATAAATAAAACTATATCGAAGCCATCTTCCCTCTCACGTCTTCAGACGTGACTATGAAACCTTTTGCTCAGCGGTGTAAGGAAATATAAGGAAAGTGCCACAGACTGAAATCTATGAAAGAACGCCGTACACAAAGCATCTTGCATCCCACAATCTTCAGTCGTGAGAACGGAAGCATGGGTAAACGTGTGGAGGAAAACTTCAACAGAAAGCAGTTTGCTTAACTCTGTAGAAGGGCACTCTGCAGCCACCACGTCTCAACTCACCACTCCTGTGGTGAAGATGGAAACCTTGGCAAGAGTGTGCACGAGCACGTAAAGAAAGGGCCGTCCAGTTAATTCTGAGACCCAAATCTGTGTAGATAGACTACAACACCGAACCCACCTCCTGACGAATGAATCAACCAGGGATTTCTTCCCTGTGTGTGAACCTTAAGGAAAGTGCCATAAACTTAATAGGCGTTGAGAACACTGGATCGATAGCATCTTACCACCCACAGCTTCAGTCAGGTAGATAGCAATATTTGCCACGTTGTGTTGAACGCAGAAGGAAAGTGGCTGAGATTAAACTTCGAGAAAGCACCATGCCGAATTGATCCTTCGAGGCATGTGTTCTTTCATGATGATGGAATCATGTTTCAGACTGTGAATTAAAGTGCAAGGAATGGGCCGTTAACCAATACTGGAGAAATAACACTGTATCGAAGCCATCTTCCCTCTCACGTCTTCGGACGTGACTATGAAACCTTTTGCTCAGCGGTGTAAGGAAATATAAGGAAAGTGCCACAGACTGAAATCTATGAAAGAACGCCGTACACAAAGCATCTTGCATCCCACAATCTTCAGTCATGAGAACGGAAGCATGGGTAAACGTGTGGAGGAAAACTTCAACAGAAAGCAGTTTGCTTAACTCTGTAGAAGGGCACTCTGCAGCCACCACGTCTCAACTCACCACTCCTGTGGTGAAGATGGAAACCTTGGCAAGAGTGTGCACGAGCACGTAAAGAAAGGGCCGTCCAGTTAATTCTGAGACCCAAATCTGTGTAGATAGACTACAACACCGAACCCACCTCCTGACGAATGAATCAACCAGGGATTTCTTCCCTGTGTGTGAACCTTAAGGAAAGTGCCATAAACTTAATAGGCGTTGAGAACACTGGATCGATAGCATCTTACCACCCACAGCTTCAGTCAGGTAGATAGCAATATTTGCCACGTTGTGTTGAACGCAGAAGGAAAGTGGCTGAGATTAAACTTCGAGAAAGCACCATGCCGAATTGATCCTTCGAGGCATGTGTTCTTTCATGATGATGGAATCATGTTTCAGACTGTGAATTAAAGTGCAAGGAATGGGCCGTTAACCAATACTGGAGAAATAACACTGTATCGAAGCCATCTTCCCTCTCACGTCTTCGGACGTGACTATGAAACCTTTTGCTCAGCGGTGTAAGGAAATATAAGGAAAGTGCCACAGACTGAAATCTATGAAAGAACGCCGTACACAAAGCATCTTGCATCCCACAATCTTCAGTCATGAGAACGGAAGCATGGGTAAACGTGTGGAGGAAAACTTCAACAGAAAGCAGTTTGCTTAACTCTGTAGAAGGGCACTCTGCAGCCACCACGTCTCAACTCACCACTCCTGTGGTGAAGATGGAAACCTTGGCAAGAGTGTGCACGAGCACGTAAAGAAAGGGCCGTCCAGTTAATTCTGAGACCCAAATCTGTGTAGATAGACTACAACACCGAACCCACCTCCTGACGAATGAATCAACCAGGGATTTCTTCCCTGTGTGTGAACCTTAAGGAAAGTGCCATAAACTTAATAGGCGTTGAGAACACTGGATCGATAGCATCTTACCACCCACAGCTTCAGTCAGGTAGATAGCAATATTTGCCACGTTGTGTTGAACGCAGAAGGAAAGTGGCTGAGATTAAACTTCGAGAAAGCACCATGCCGAATTGATCCTTCGAGGCATGTGTTCTTTCATGATGATGGAATCATGTTTCAGACTGTGAATTAAAGTGCAAGGAATGGGCCGTTAACCAATACTGGAGAAATAACACTGTATCGAAGCCATCTTCCCTCTCACGTCTTCGGACGTGACTATGAAACCTTTTGCTCAGCGGTGTAAGGAAATATAAGGAAAGTGCCACAGACTGAAATCTATGAAAGAACGCCGTACACAAAGCATCTTGCATCCCACAATCTTCAGTCATGAGAACAGAAGCATGGGTAAACGTGTGGAGGAAAACTTCAACAGAAAGCAGTTTGCTTAACTCTGTAGAAGGGCACTCTGCAGCCACCACGTCTCAACTCACCACTCCTGTGGTGAAGATGGAAACCTTGGCAAGAGTGTGCACGAGCACGTAAAGAAAGGGCCGTCCAGTTAATTCTGAGACCCAAATCTGTGTAGATAGACTACAACACCGAACCCACCTCCTGACGAATGAATCAACCAGGGATTTCTTCCCTGTGTGTGAACCTTAAGGAAAGTGCCATAAACTTAATAGGCGTTGAGAACACTGGATCGATAGCATCTTACCACCCACAGCTTCAGTCAGGTAGATAGCAATATTTGCCACGTTGTGTTGAACGCAGAAGGAAAGTGGCTGAGATTAAACTTCGAGAAAGCACCATGCCGAATTGATCCTTCGAGGCATGTGTTCTTTCATGATGATGGAATCATGTTTCAGACTGTGAATTAAAGTGCAAGGAATGGGCCGTTAACCAATACTGGAGAAATAACACTGTATCGAAGCCATCTTCCCTCTCACGTCTTCGGACGTGACTATGAAACCTTTTGCTCAGCGGTGTAAGGAAATATAAGGAAAGTGCCACAGACTGAAATCTATGAAAGAACGCCGTACACAAAGCATCTTGCATCCCACAATCTTCAGTCATGAGAACGGAAGCATGGGTAAACGTGTGGAGGAAAACTTCAACAGAAAGCAGTTTGCTTAACTCTGTAGAAGGGCACTCTGCAGCCACCACGTCTCAACTCACCACTCCTGTGGTGAAGATGGAAACCTTGGCAAGAGTGTGCACGAGCACGTAAAGAAAGGGCCGTCCAGTTAATTCTGAGACCCAAATCTGTGTAGATAGACTACAACACCGAACCCACCTCCTGACGAATGAATCAACCAGGGATTTCTTCCCTGTGTGTGGAACCTTAAGGAAAGTGCCATAAACTTAACAGGAGATGAGAACACTGGATCGATTGCTTCTTACAACCCACGGCTTCTCTCTCGTAGACATAAACATTTGCCACGTTGGGTTGAAAGCAGAAGGAAAGTGGCTGAGACTTTGCTTCGAGAGAGGATCTTACCAAATCGATCCTTCGAGGCATGTCTTCTATCGTGTAGTGGGAAGCATTCAGATAAGTGCGTTTCTCAGCATAAAGAAATGATTGTACACTTAACATTTGGAAAGAATTCTGTGGAAACCATCTGAAACTCACGTTTTCTCTCATGAACCTGGAAGCATTGGCTCAAGGGTGAGGGAACATGTGACTCAGTGCGGTTTCCTAAACCCTGAGCACCGAGCCTCTGGTTAGAGAATGCCACTTCAAGCATCCTGATGCATGGAGAGAGAAGTTTTGTCAACTATCTGTATTGAACGGTAAGAGAAGTGCCCTGCCGGGAACACTAAGAGAGAGCGCCATCTAGAGACAACCTTCCAACTTCCATCTACCTTCATGAAGATGGATGTATTTTCCAAAAGTTTGTATTAAAACACAAGGCACGTGCTGTATGCTCACATAAGAACACCCTTTGTAGAAGATCTTCCAACTCACATCTTCTGTAATGAAGATGGAAGTACTTGCAGAAGTGTGAGTGAACGCCTCAGGAGAGGTTCTAGCTAAGTAGCATTGAGAACCAAGTCTGTGTTGTAGGAAGGCAACAACGATCTAACGTCGTTACCCATGAATACGCACGCATTTCCCAAAACGTGTGTTGAAACTTCAGGAAAATGCCATAGACGTAACCCTCAGTAAGGAGAGGGAATGCAAAGTGTCTTCTACCTCCCGTCTGTCACGATGATGGAAGCTTGTTTCAGAGTGTGAATTTAAGGGTAAGGAAAGGGCCGTTAACCGATCTTTGAGAAAGATCACTGTATCGAAGCCATCTTCCATCTCACATCTTCGGATGTGAAGATGAAAACTTTTGCACAGGGGTGTAAGGAAATATAAGGAAAGTGCCACAGACTGAAATCTATGAAAGAACGCCGTACAGAAAGCATCTTGCATCCCGCAATCTTCAGTCATGAGAACGGAAGCATGTGCAAAAGTGTACAAAAACATCAACATAAAGCACTCTGCTTAACGTGGTAGAAGAACACTGTGCAGCCACCATGTCTCAACTCATCACTCCTGTCGTGAAGATGGAGCTTTGTAAGGAAAGGGTAGTTAAGCAATCTTTGAGAAAGAATACTGTGTCGAAGCCATCTTCCCTCTCACGTCTTCAGACGTGAATACGTAACCGTTTGCACAGGGATGTAAGGAAATATAAGGAAAGTGCCACAGACTGAAATCTATGAAAGAACGCCGTACACAAAGCATCTTGCATCCCACAATCTTCAGTCATGAGAACGGAAGCATGGGTAAAAGTGTGGAGGAAAACATCAACAGAAAGCAGTTTGCTTAACTCTGTAGAAGGGCACTCTGCAGCCACCACGTCTCAACTCACCACTCCTGTGGTGAAGATGGAAGCCTTGGCAAGAGTGTGCACGAGCACGTAAAGAAAGGGCCGTCCAGTTAATTCTGAGACCCAAATCTGTGTAGATAGACTACAACACCGAACCCACCTCCTGACGAATGAATCAACCAGGGATTTCTTCCCTTTGTGTGGAACCTTAAGGAAAGTGCCATAAAAGGTGTTGAGAACACTGGATCGATAGCATCTTACAACCCAGAGCTTCTGCCACGTAGACATAAATATTTGCCACGTTGGGTTGAAAGCAGAAGGAAAGTGGCTGAGACTTTGCTTCGAGAGAGGATCTTACCGAATCCATCCTTCGAGGGATGTCTTCTAACGTGTAGTGGGAAGCATTCAGATAAGTGTATTTCTCAGCATAAAGAAATGATTGTACACTTAACCTTTGGAACGAATTCCGTGGAAACCATCGGAAAACCACATTTTCTCTCATGAACCTGGAAGCATTGGCTCAAGGGTGAGGGAACATGTGACTCAGTGCGGTTTCCTAAACCCTGAGCACCGAGCATCTGGATAGAGAATGCCACTTCAAGCAGCCTGATGCACGGAGAGAGAAGCTTTCTCAGTTATGTGTGATGAACAGTAAGAGAAGTGTCCTTCGCTGAACACTAAGAAAGAGCACATTAGAGAAAACCTTCCAAATCCCATCTACCTTCATGAAGATGGAGGTATTTTTCAAAAGTGTGCATGAAAACACAAGGAAGGTGCATAGGATCACTTAAGAACACCCTTTGGAAAAGATCATCCCAACTCACATCTTCTAAAATGAACACAGACGAACTTGCAGAAGTGTTAGTGAAGGCATCAGGAGAGGTTCTAGCTTAGCAGCTGTGAGAACCAAGTCTGTGTTGTAGGAAGGCAACATCGATTTAATATCGTGAACCATGAATAAACACGCGTTTCCCTGTACGTGTCAACGATAAAAAGCGATAAAAAAGCGATAAAAAAGCGAAAAAAACTGCCATAGAAGAAACTCTCAGTAAGAAGAGTGTAAGCAAATGGTATTCCAACTCAGATCGTCTGTCGTGATGATGGAAGCATGTTTCAGAGTGTGAATTAAAGTGCAAAGGAATGTGCTGTTAACCAATCCTTGATAAATAAAACTATATCGAAGCCATCTTCCCTCTCACGTCTTCAGACGTGACTATGAAACCTTTTGCTCAGCGGTGTAAGGAAATATAAGGAAAGTGCCACAGACTGAAATCTATGAAAGAACGCCGTACACAAAGCATCTTGCATCCCACAATCTTCAGTCGTGAGAACGGAAGCATGGGTAAACGTGTGGAGGAAAACTTCAACAGAAAGCAGTTTGCTTAACTCTGTAGAAGGGCACTCTGCAGCCACCACGTCTCAACTCACCACTCCTGTGGTGAAGATGGAAACCTTGGCAAGAGTGTGCACGAGCACGTAAAGAAAGGGCCGTCCAGTTAATTCTGAGACCCAAATCTGTGTAGATAGACTACAACACCGAACCCACCTCCTGACGAATGAATCAACCAGGGATTTCTTCCCTGTGTGTGAACCTTAAGGAAAGTGCCATAAACTTAATAGGCGTTGAGAACACTGGATCGATAGCATCTTACCACCCACAGCTTCAGTCAGGTAGATAGCAATATTTGCCACGTTGTGTTGAACGCAGAAGGAAAGTGGCTGAGATTAAACTTCGAGAAAGCACCATGCCGAATTGATCCTTCGAGGCATGTGTTCTTTCATGATGATGGAATCATGTTTCAGACTGTGAATTAAAGTGCAAGGAATGGGCCGTTAACCAATACTGGAGAAATAACACTGTATCGAAGCCATCTTCCCTCTCACGTCTTCGGACGTGACTATGAAACCTTTTGCTCAGCGGTGTAAGGAAATATAAGGAAAGTGCCACAGACTGAAATCTATGAAAGAACGCCGTACACAAAGCATCTTGCATCCCACAATCTTCAGTCATGAGAACGGAAGCATGGGTAAACGTGTGGAGGAAAACTTCAACAGAAAGCAGTTTGCTTAACTCTGTAGAAGGGCACTCTGCAGCCACCACGTCTCAACTCACCACTCCTGTGGTGAAGATGGAAACCTTGGCAAGAGTGTGCACGAGCACGTAAAGAAAGGGCCGTCCAGTTAATTCTGAGACCCAAATCTGTGTAGATAGACTACAACACCGAACCCACCTCCTGACGAATGAATCAACCAGGGATTTCTTCCCTGTGTGTGAACCTTAAGGAAAGTGCCATAAACTTAATAGGCGTTGAGAACACTGGATCGATAGCATCTTACCACCCACAGCTTCAGTCAGGTAGATAGCAATATTTGCCACGTTGTGTTGAACGCAGAAGGAAAGTGGCTGAGATTAAACTTCGAGAAAGCACCATGCCGAATTGATCCTTCGAGGCATGTGTTCTTTCATGATGATGGAATCATGTTTCAGACTGTGAATTAAAGTGCAAGGAATGGGCCGTTAACCAATACTGGAGAAATAACACTGTATCGAAGCCATCTTCCCTCTCACGTCTTCGGACGTGACTATGAAACCTTTTGCTCAGCGGTGTAAGGAAATATAAGGAAAGTGCCACAGACTGAAATCTATGAAAGAACGCCGTACACAAAGCATCTTGCATCCCACAATCTTCAGTCATGAGAACGGAAGCATGGGTAAACGTGTGGAGGAAAACTTCAACAGAAAGCAGTTTGCTTAACTCTGTAGAAGGGCACTCTGCAGCCACCACGTCTCAACTCACCACTCCTGTGGTGAAGATGGAAACCTTGGCAAGAGTGTGCACGAGCACGTAAAGAAAGGGCCGTCCAGTTAATTCTGAGACCCAAATCTGTGTAGATAGACTACAACACCGAACCCACCTCCTGACGAATGAATCAACCAGGGATTTCTTCCCTGTGTGTGAACCTTAAGGAAAGTGCCATAAACTTAATAGGCGTTGAGAACACTGGATCGATAGCATCTTACCACCCACAGCTTCAGTCAGGTAGATAGCAATATTTGCCACGTTGTGTTGAACGCAGAAGGAAAGTGGCTGAGATTAAACTTCGAGAAAGCACCATGCCGAATTGATCCTTCGAGGCATGTGTTCTTTCATGATGATGGAATCATGTTTCAGACTGTGAATTAAAGTGCAAGGAATGGGCCGTTAACCAATACTGGAGAAATAACACTGTATCGAAGCCATCTTCCCTCTCACGTCTTCGGACGTGACTATGAAACCTTTTGCTCAGCGGTGTAAGGAAATATAAGGAAAGTGCCACAGACTGAAATCTATGAAAGAACGCCGTACACAAAGCATCTTGCATCCCACAATCTTCAGTCATGAGAACAGAAGCATGGGTAAACGTGTGGAGGAAAACTTCAACAGAAAGCAGTTTGCTTAACTCTGTAGAAGGGCACTCTGCAGCCACCACGTCTCAACTCACCACTCCTGTGGTGAAGATGGAAACCTTGGCAAGAGTGTGCACGAGCACGTAAAGAAAGGGCCGTCCAGTTAATTCTGAGACCCAAATCTGTGTAGATAGACTACAACACCGAACCCACCTCCTGACGAATGAATCAACCAGGGATTTCTTCCCTGTGTGTGAACCTTAAGGAAAGTGCCATAAACTTAATAGGCGTTGAGAACACTGGATCGATAGCATCTTACCACCCACAGCTTCAGTCAGGTAGATAGCAATATTTGCCACGTTGTGTTGAACGCAGAAGGAAAGTGGCTGAGATTAAACTTCGAGAAAGCACCATGCCGAATTGATCCTTCGAGGCATGTGTTCTTTCATGATGATGGAATCATGTTTCAGACTGTGAATTAAAGTGCAAGGAATGGGCCGTTAACCAATACTGGAGAAATAACACTGTATCGAAGCCATCTTCCCTCTCACGTCTTCGGACGTGACTATGAAACCTTTTGCTCAGCGGTGTAAGGAAATATAAGGAAAGTGCCACAGACTGAAATCTATGAAAGAACGCCGTACACAAAGCATCTTGCATCCCACAATCTTCAGTCATGAGAACGGAAGCATGGGTAAACGTGTGGAGGAAAACTTCAACAGAAAGCAGTTTGCTTAACTCTGTAGAAGGGCACTCTGCAGCCACCACGTCTCAACTCACCACTCCTGTGGTGAAGATGGAAACCTTGGCAAGAGTGTGCACGAGCACGTAAAGAAAGGGCCGTCCAGTTAATTCTGAGACCCAAATCTGTGTAGATAGACTACAACACCGAACCCACCTCCTGACGAATGAATCAACCAGGGATTTCTTCCCTGTGTGTGGAACCTTAAGGAAAGTGCCATAAACTTAACAGGAGATGAGAACACTGGATCGATTGCTTCTTACAATCCACGGCTTCTCTCTCGTAGACATAAACATTTGCCACGTTGGGTTGAAAGCAGAAGGAAAGTGGCTGAGACTTTGCTTCGAGAGAGGATCTTACCAAATCGATCCTTCGAGGCATGTCTTCTATCGTGTAGTGGGAAGCATTCAGATAAGTGCGTTTCTCAGCATAAAGAAATGATTGTACACTTAACATTTGGAAAGAATTCTGTGGAAACCATCTGAAACTCACGTTTTCTCTCATGAACCTGGAAGCATTGGCTCAAGGGTGAGGGAACATGTGACTCAGTGCGGTTTCCTAAACCCTGAGCACCGAGCCTCTGGTTAGAGAATGCCACTTCAAGCATCCTGATGCATGGAGAGAGAAGTTTTGTCAACTATCTGTATTGAACGGTAAGAGAAGTGCCCTGCCGGGAACACTAAGAGAGAGCGCCATCTAGAGACAACCTTCCAACTTCCATCTACCTTCATGAAGATGGATGTATTTTCCAAAAGTTTGTATTAAAACACAAGGCACGTGCTGTATGCTCACATAAGAACACCCTTTGTAGAAGATCTTCCAACTCACATCTTCTGTAATGAAGATGGAAGTACTTGCAGAAGTGTGAGTGAACGCCTCAGGAGAGGTTCTAGCTAAGTAGCATTGAGAACCAAGTCTGTGTTGTAGGAAGGCAACAACGATCTAACGTCGTTACCCATGAATACGCACGCATTTCCCAAAACGTGTGTTGAAACTTCAGGAAAATGCCATAGACGTAACCCTCAGTAAGGAGAGGGAATGCAAAGTGTCTTCTACCTCCCGTCTGTCACGATGATGGAAGCTTGTTTCAGAGTGTGAATTTAAGGGTAAGGAAAGGGCCGTTAACCGATCTTTGAGAAAGATCACTGTATCGAAGCCATCTTCCATCTCACATCTTCGGATGTGAAGATGAAAACTTTTGCACAGGGGTGTAAGGAAATATAAGGAAAGTGCCACAGACTGAAATCTATGAAAGAACGCCGTACACAAAGCATCTTGCATCCCACAATCTTCAGTCATGAGAACGGAAGCATGGGTAAAAGTGTGGAGGAAAACATCAACAGAAAGCAGTTTGCTTAACTCTGTTAGAAGGGCACTCTGCAGCCACCACGTCTCAACTCACCACTCCTGTGGTGAAGATGGAAGCCTTGGCAAGAGTGTGCACGAGCACGTAAAGAAAGGGCCGTCCAGTTAATTCTGAGACCCAAATCTGTGTAGATAGACTACAACACCGAACCCACCTCCTGACGAATGAATCAACCAGGGATTTCTTCCCTGTGTGTGGAACCTTAAGGAAAGTGCCATAAAAGGTGTTGAGAACACTGGATCGATAGCATCTTACAACCCAGAGCTTCTGCCACGTAGACATAAATATTTGCCACGTTGGGTTGAAAGCAGAAGGAAAGTGGCTGAGACTTTGCTTCGAGAGAGGATCTTACCGAATCCATCCTTCGAGGGATGTCTTCTAACGTGTAGTGGGAAGCATTCAGATAAGTGTATTTCTCAGCATAAAGAAATGATTGTACACTTAACCTTTGGAACGAATTCCGTGGAAACCATCGGAAAACCACATTTTCTCTCATGAACCTGGAAGCATTGGCTCAAGGGTGAGGGAACATGTGACTCAGTGCGGTTTCCTAAACCCTGAGCACCGAGCATCTGGATAGAGAATGCCACTTCAAGCAGCCTGATGCACGGAGAGAGAAGCTTTCTCAGTTATGTGTGATGAACAGTAAGAGAAGTGTCCTTCGCTGAACACTAAGAAAGAGCACATTAGAGAAAACCTTCCAAATCCCATCTACCTTCATGAAGATGGAGGTATTTTTCAAAAGTGTGCATGAAAACACAAGGAAGGTGCATAGGATCACTTAAGAACACCCTTTGGAAAAGATCATCCCAACTCACATCTTCTAAAATGAACACAGACGAACTTGCAGAAGTGTTAGTGAAGGCATCAGGAGAGGTTCTAGCTTAGCAGCTGTGAGAACCAAGTCTGTGTTGTAGGAAGGCAACATCGATTTAATATCGTGAACCATGAATAAACACGCGTTTCCCTGTACGTGTCAACGATAAAAAGCGATAAAAAAGCGATAAAAAAGCGAAAAAAACTGCCATAGAAGAAACTCTCAGTAAGAAGAGTGTAAGCAAATGGTATTCCAACTCAGATCGTCTGTCGTGATGATGGAAGCATGTTTCAGAGTGTGAATTAAAGTGCAAAGGAATGTGCTGTTAACCAATCCTTGATAAATAAAACTATATCGAAGCCATCTTCCCTCTCACGTCTTCGGACGTGACTATGAAACCTTTTGCTCAGCGGTGTAAGGAAATATAAGGAAAGTGCCACAGACTGAAATCTATGAAAGAACGCCGTACACAAAGCATCTTGCATCCCACAATCTTCAGTCATGAGAACGGAAGTATGGGTAAACGTGTGGAGGAAAATTTCAACAGAAAGCAGTTTGCTTAACTCTGTAGAAGGGCACTCTGCAGCCACCACGTCTCAACTCACCACTCCTGTGGTGAAGATGGAAACCTTGGCAAGAGTGTGCACGAGCACGTAAAGAAAGGGCCGTCCAGTTAATTCTGAGACCCAAATCTGTGTAGATAGACTACAACACCGAACCCACCTCCTGACGAATGAATCAACCAGGGATTTCTTCCCTGTGTGTGAACCTTAAGGAAAGTGCCATAAACTTAATAGGCGTTGAGAACACTGGATCGATAGCATCTTACCACCCACAGCTTCAGTCAGGTAGATAGCAATATTTGCCACGTTGTGTTGAACGCAGAAGGAAAGTGGCTGAGATTAAACTTCGAGAAAGCACCATGCCGAATTGATCCTTCGAGGCATGTGTTCTTTCATGATGATGGAATCATGTTTCAGACTGTGAATTAAAGTGCAAGGAATGGGCCGTTAACCAATACTGGAGAAATAACACTGTATCGAAGCCATCTTCCCTCTCACGTCTTCGGACGTGACTATGAAACCTTTTGCTCAGCGGTGTAAGGAAATATAAGGAAAGTGCCACAGACTGAAATCTATGAAAGAACGCCGTACACAAAGCATCTTGCATCCCACAATCTTCAGTCATGAGAACGGAAGCATGGGTAAACGTGTGGAGGAAAACTTCAACAGAAAGCAGTTTGCTTAACTCTGTAGAAGGGCACTCTGCAGCCACCACGTCTCAACTCACCACTCCTGTGGTGAAGATGGAAACCTTGGCAAGAGTGTGCACGAGCACGTAAAGAAAGGGCCGTCCAGTTAATTCTGAGACCCAAATCTGTGTAGATAGACTACAACACCGAACCCACCTCCTGACGAATGAATCAACCAGGGATTTCTTCCCTGTGTGTGGAACCTTAAGGAAAGTGCCATAAACTTAACAGGAGATGAGAACACTGGATCGATTGCTTCTTACAACCCACGGCTTCTCTCTCGTAGACATAAACATTTGCCACGTTGGGTTGAAAGCAGAAGGAAAGTGGCTGAGACTTTGCTTCGAGAGAGGATCTTACCAAATCGATCCTTCGAGGCATGTCTTCTATCGTGTAGTGGGAAGCATTCAGATAAGTGCGTTTCTCAGCATAAAGAAATGATTGTACACTTAACATTTGGAAAGAATTCTGTGGAAACCATCTGAAACTCACGTTTTCTCTCATGAACCTGGAAGCATTGGCTCAAGGGTGAGGGAACATGTGACTCAGTGCGGTTTCCTAAACCCTGAGCACCGAGCCTCTGGTTAGAGAATGCCACTTCAAGCATCCTGATGCATGGAGAGAGAAGTTTTGTCAACTATCTGTATTGAACGGTAAGAGAAGTGCCCTGCCGGGAACACTAAGAGAGAGCGCCATCTAGAGACAACCTTCCAACTTCCATCTACCTTCATGAAGATGGATGTATTTTCCAAAAGTTTGTATTAAAACACAAGGCACGTGCTGTATGCTCACATAAGAACACCCTTTGTAGAAGATCTTCCAACTCACATCTTCTGTAATGAAGATGGAAGTACTTGCAGAAGTGTGAGTGAACGCCTCAGGAGAGGTTCTAGCTAAGTAGCATTGAGAACCAAGTCTGTGTTGTAGGAAGGCAACAACGATCTAACGTCGTTACCCATGAATACGCACGCATTTCCCAAAACGTGTGTTGAAACTTCAGGAAAATGCCATAGACGTAACCCTCAGTAAGGAGAGGGAATGCAAAGTGTCTTCTACCTCCCGTCTGTCACGATGATGGAAGCTTGTTTCAGAGTGTGAATTTAAGGGTAAGGAAAGGGCCGTTAACCGATCTTTGAGAAAGATCACTGTATCGAAGCCATCTTCCATCTCACATCTTCGGATGTGAAGATGAAAACTTTTGCACAGGGGTGTAAGGAAATATAAGGAAAGTGCCACAGACTGAAATCTATGAAAGAACGCCGTACAGAAAGCATCTTGCATCCCGCAATCTTCAGTCATGAGAACGGAAGCATGTGCAAAAGTGTACAAAAACATCAACATAAAGCACTCTGCTTAACGTGGTAGAAGAACACTGTGCAGCCACCATGTCTCAACTCATCACTCCTGTCGTGAAGATGGAGCTTTGTAAGGAAAGGGTAGTTAAGCAATCTTTGAGAAAGAATACTGTGTCGAAGCCATCTTCCCTCTCACGTCTTCAGACGTGAATACGTAACCGTTTGCACAGGGATGTAAGGAAATATAAGGAAAGTGCCACAGACTGAAATCTATGAAAGAACGCCGTACACAAAGCATCTTGCATCCCACAATCTTCAGTCATGAGAACGGAAGCATGGGTAAAAGTGTGGAGGAAAACATCAACAGAAAGCAGTTTGCTTAACTCTGTAGAAGGGCACTCTGCAGCCACCACGTCTCAACTCACCACTCCTGTGGTGAAGATGGAAGCCTTGGCAAGAGTGTGCACGAGCACGTAAAGAAAGGGCCGTCCAGTTAATTCTGAGACCCAAATCTGTGTAGATAGACTACAACACCGAACCCACCTCCTGACGAATGAATCAACCAGGGATTTCTTCCCTGTGTGTGAACCTTAAGGAAAGTGCCATAAAAGGTGTTGCGAACACTGGATCGATAGCATCTTACAACCCAGAGCTTCTGCCACGTAGACATAAATATTTGCCACGTTGGGTTGAAAGCAGAAGGAAAGTGGCTGAGACTTTGCTTCGAGAGAGGATCTTACCGAATCCATCCTTCGAGGGATGTCTTCTAACGTGTAGTGGGAAGCATTCAGATAAGTGTATTTCTCAGCATAAAGAAATGATTGTACACTTAACCTTTGGAACGAATTCCGTGGAAACCATCGGAAAACCACATTTTCTCTCATGAACCTGGAAGCATTGGCTCAAGGGTGAGGGAACATGTGACTCAGTGCGGTTTCCTAAACCCTGAGCACCGAGCATCTGGATAGAGAATGCCACTTCAAGCAGCCTGATGCACGGAGAGAGAAGCTTTCTCAGTTATGTGTGATGAACAGTAAGAGAAGTGTCCTTCGCTGAACACTAAGAAAGAGCACATTAGAGAAAACCTTCCAAATCCCATCTACCTTCATGAAGATGGAGGTATTTTTCAAAAGTGTGCATGAAAACACAAGGAAGGTGCATAGGATCACTTAAGAACACCCTTTGGAAAAGATCATCCCAACTCACATCTTCTAAAATGAACACAGACGAACTTGCAGAAGTGTTAGTGAAGGCATCAGGAGAGGTTCTAGCTTAGCAGCTGTGAGAACCAAGTCTGTGTTGTAGGAAGGCAACATCGATTTAATATCGTGAACCATGAATAAACACGCGTTTCCCTGTACGTGACAACGATAAAAAGCGATAAAAAAGCGATAAAAAAGCGAAAAAAACTGCCATAGAAGAAACTCTCAGTAAGAAGAGTGTAAGCAAATGGTATTCCAACTCAGATCGTCTGTCGTGATGATGGAAGCATGTTTCAGAGTGTGAATTAAAGTGCAAAGGAATGTGCTGTTAACCAATACTGGAGAAATAACACTGTATCGAAGCCATCTTCCCTCTCACGTCTTCGGACGTGACTATGAAACCTTTTGCTCAGCGGTGTAAGGAAATATAAGGAAAGTGCCACAGACTGAAATCTATGAAAGAACGCCATACACAAAGCATCTTGCATCCCACAATCTTCAGTCATGAGAACGGAAGCATGGGTAAACGTGTGGAGGAAAACTTCAACAGAAAGCAGTTTGCTTAACTCTGTAGAAGGGCACTCTGCAGCCACCACGTCTCAACTCACCACTCCTGTGGTGAAGATGGAAACCTTGGCAAGAGTGTGCACGAGCACGTAAAGAAAGGGCCGTCCAGTTAATTCTGAGACCCAAATCTGTGTAGATAGACTACAACACCGAACCCACCTCCTGACGAATGAATCAACCAGGGATTTCTTCCCTGTGTGTGAACCTTAAGGAAAGTGCCATAAACTTAATAGGCGTTGAGAACACTGGATCGATAGCATCTTACCACCCACAGCTTCAGTCAGGTAGATAGCAATATTTGCCACGTTGTGTTGAACGCAGAAGGAAAGTGGCTGAGATTAAACTTCGAGAAAGCACCATGCCGAATTGATCCTTCGAGGCATGTGTTCTTTCATGATGATGGAATCATGTTTCAGACTGTGAATTAAAGTGCAAGGAATGGGCCGTTAACCAATACTGGAGAAATAACACTGTATCGAAGCCATCTTCCCTCTCACGTCTTCGGACGTGACTATGAAACCTTTTGCTCAGCGGTGTAAGGAAATATAAGGAAAGTGCCACAGACTGAAATCTATGAAAGAACGCCGTACACAAAGCATCTTGCATCCCACAATCTTCAGTCATGAGAACGGAAGCATGGGTAAACGTGTGGAGGAAAACTTCAACAGAAAGCAGTTTGCTTAACTCTGTAGAAGGGCACTCTGCAGCCACCACGTCTCAACTCACCACTCCTGTGGTGAAGATGGAAACCTTGGCAAGAGTGTGCACGAGCACGTAAAGAAAGGGCCGTCCAGTTAATTCTGAGACCCAAATCTGTGTAGATAGACTACAACACCGAACCCACCTCCTGACGAATGAATCAACCAGGGATTTCTTCCCTGTGTGTGAACCTTAAGGAAAGTGCCATAAACTTAATAGGCGTTGAGAACACTGGATCGATAGCATCTTACCACCCACAGCTTCAGTCAGGTAGATAGCAATATTTGCCACGTTGTGTTGAACGCAGAAGGAAAGTGGCTGAGATTAAACTTCGAGAAAGCACCATGCCGAATTGATCCTTCGAGGCATGTGTTCTTTCATGATGATGGAATCATGTTTCAGACTGTGAATTAAAGTGCAAGGAATGGGCCGTTAACCAATACTGGAGAAATAACACTGTATCGAAGCCATCTTCCCTCTCACGTCTTCGGACGTGACTATGAAACCTTTTGCTCAGCGGTGTAAGGAAATATAAGGAAAGTGCCACAGACTGAAATCTATGAAAGAACGCCGTACACAAAGCATCTTGCATCCCACAATCTTCAGTCATGAGAACGGAAGCATGGGTAAACGTGTGGAGGAAAACTTCAACAGAAAGCAGTTTGCTTAACTCTGTAGAAGGGCACTCTGCAGCCACCACGTCTCAACTCACCACTCCTGTGGTGAAGATGGAAACCTTGGCAAGAGTGTGCACGAGCACGTAAAGAAAGGGCCGTCCAGTTAATTCTGAGACCCAAATCTGTGTAGATAGACTACAACACCGAACCCACCTCCTGACGAATGAATCAACCAGGGATTTCTTCCCTGTGTGTGGAACCTTAAGGAAAGTGCCATAAACTTAACAGGAGATGAGAACACTGGATCGATTGCTTCTTACAACCCACGGCTTCTCTCTCGTAGACATAAACATTTGCCACGTTGTGTTGAAAGCAGAAGGAAAGTGGCTGAGACTTTGCTTCGAGAGAGGATCTTACCAAATCGATCCTTCGAGGCATGTCTTCTATCGTGTAGTGGGAAGCATTCAGATAAGTGCGTTTCTCAGCATAAAGAAATGATTGTACACTTAACATTTGGAAAGAATTCTGTGGAAACCATCTGAAACTCACGTTTTCTCTCATGAACCTGGAAGCATTGGCTCAAGGGTGAGGGAACATGTGACTCAGTGCGGTTTCCTAAACCCTGAGCACCGAGCCTCTGGTTAGAGAATGCCACTTCAAGCATCCTGATGCATGGAGAGAGAAGTTTTGTCAACTATCTGTATTGAACGGTAAGAGAAGTGCCCTGCCGGGAACACTAAGAGAGAGCGCCATCTAGAGACAACCTTCCAACTTCCATCTACCTTCATGAAGATGGATGTATTTTCCAAAAGTTTGTATTAAAACACAAGGCACGTGCTGTATGCTCACATAAGAACACCCTTTGTAGAAGATCTTCCAACTCACATCTTCTGTAATGAAGATGGAAGTACTTGCAGAAGTGTGAGTGAACGCCTCAGGAGAGGTTCTAGCTAAGTAGCATTGAGAACCAAGTCTGTGTTGTAGGAAGGCAACAACGATCTAACGTCATTACCCATGAATACGCACGCATTTCCCAAAACGTGTGTTGAAACTTCAGGAAAATGCCATAGACGTAACCCTCAGTAAGGAGAGGGAATGCAAAGTGTCTTCTACCTCCCGTCTGTCACGATGATGGAAGCTTGTTTCAGAGTGTGAATTTAAGGGTAAGGAAAGGGCCGTTAACCGATCTTTGAGAAACATCACTGTATCGAAGCCATCTTCCATCTCACATCTTCGGATGTGAAGATGAAAACTTTTGCACAGGGGTGTAAGGAAATATAAGGAAAGTGCCACAGACTGAAATCTATGAAAGAACGCCGTACAGAAAGCATCTTGCATCCCGCAATCTTCAGTCATGAGAACGGAAGCATGTGCAAAAGTGTACAAAAACATCAACATAAAGCACTCTGCTTAACGTGGTAGAAGAACACTGTGCAGACACCATGTCTCAACACATCACTCCTGTCGTGAAGATGGAGCTTTGTAAGGAAAGGGTAGTTAAGCAATCTTTGAGAAAGAATACTGTGTCGAAGCCATCTTCCCTCTCACGTCTTGAGACGTGAATACGTAACCGTTTGCACAGGGATGTAAGGAAATATAAGGAAAGTGCCACAGACTGAAATCTATGAAAGAACGCCGTACACAAAGCATCTTGCATCCCACAATCTTCAGTCATGAGAACGGAAGCATGGGTAAAAGTGTGGAGGAAAACATCAACAGAAAGCAGTTTGCTTAACTCTGTTAGAAGGGCACTCTGCAGCCACCACGTCTCAACTCACCACTCCTGTGGTGAAGATGGAAGCCTTGGCAAGAGTGTGCACGAGCACGTAAAGAAAGGGCCGTCCAGTTAATTCTGAGACCCAAATCTGTGTAGATGGACTACAACACCGAACCCACCTCCTGACAAATGAATCAACCAGGGATTTCTTCCCTGTGTGTGGAACCTTAAGGAAAGTGCCATAAACTTAGGTGTTGAGAACACTGGATCGATAGCATCTTACAACCCAGAGCTTCTGCCACGTAGACATAAATATTTGCCACGTTGGGTTGAAAGCAGAAGGAAAGTGGCTGAGACTTTGCTTCGAGAGAGGATCTTACCAAATCCATCCTTCGAGGGATGTCTTCTAACGTGTAGTGGGAAGCATTCAGATAAGTGTATTTCTCAGCATAAAGAAATGATTGTACACTTAACCTTTGGAACGAATTCCGTGGAAACCATCGGAAAACCACATTTTCTCCCATGAACCTGGAAGCATTGGCTCAAGGGTGAGGGAACATGTGACTCAGTGCGGTTTCCTAAACCCTGAGCACCGAGCATCTGGAGAGAGAATGCCACTTCAAGCAGCCTGATGCACGGAGAGAGAAGCTTTCTCAGTTATGTGTGATGAACAGTAAGAGAAGTGTCCTTCGCTGAACACTAAGAAAGAGCACATTAGAGAAAACCTTCCAAATCCCATCTACCTTCATGAAAATGGAAGTATTTTTCAAAAGTGTGCATGAAAACACAAGGAAGGTGCATAGGATCACTTAAGAACACCCTTTGGAAAAGATCATCCCAACTCACATCTTCTAAAATGAACACAGACGAACTTGCAGAAGTGTTAGTGAAGGCATCAGGAGAGGTTCTAGCTTAGCAGCTGTGAGAACCAAGTCTGTGTTGTAGGAAGGCAACATCGATTTAATATCGTGAACCATGAATAAACACGCGTTTCCCTGTACGTGTCAACGATAAAAAGCGATAAAAAAGCGATAAAAAACTGCCATAGAAGAAACTCTCAGTAAGAAGAGTGTAAGCAAATGGTATTCCAACTCAGATCGTCTGTCGTGATGATGGAAGCATGTTTCAGAGTGTGAATTAAAGTGCAAAGGAATGTGCTGTTAACCAATCCTTGATAAATAAAACTATATCGAAGCCATCTTCCCTCTCACATCTTCGGACGTGACTATGAAACCTTTTGCTCAGCGGTGTAAGGAAATATAAGGAAAGTGCCACAGACTGAAATCTATGAAAGAACGCCGTACACAAAGCATCTTGCATCCCACAATCTTCAGTCATGAGAACGGAAGCATGGGTAAAAGTGTGGAGGAAAACATCAACAGAAAGCAGTTTGCTTAACTCTGTAGAAGGGCACTCTGCAGCCACCACGTCTCAACTCACCACTCCTGTGGTGAAGATGGAAGCCTTGGCAAGAGTGTGCACGAGCACGTAAAGAAAGGGCCGTCCAGTTAATTCTGAGACCCAAATCTGTGTAGATAGACTACAACACCGAACCCACCTCCTGACGAATGAATCAACCAGGGATTTCTTCCCTGTGTGTGAACCTTAAGGAAAGTGCCATAAACTTAATAGGCGTTGAGAACACTGGATCGATAGCATCTTACCACCCACAGCTTCAGTCAGGTAGATAGCAATATTTGCCACGTTGTGTTGAACGCAGAAGGAAAGTGGCTGAGATTAAACTTCGAGAAAGCACCATGCCGAATTGATCCTTCGAGGCATGTGTTCTTTCATGATGATGGAATCATGTTTCAGACTGTGAATTAAAGTGCAAGGAATGGGCCGTTAACCAATACTGGAGAAATAACACTGTATCGAAGCCATCTTCCCTCTCACGTCTTCGGACGTGACTATGAAACCTTTTGCTCAGCGGTGTAAGGAAATATAAGGAAAGTGCCACAGACTGAAATCTATGAAAGAACGCCGTACACAAAGCATCTTGCATCCCACAATCTTCAGTCATGAGAACGGAAGCATGGGTAAACGTGTGGAGGAAAACTTCAACAGAAAGCAGTTTGCTTAACTCTGTAGAAGGGCACTCTGCAGCCACCACGTCTCAACTCACCACTCCTGTGGTGAAGATGGAAACCTTGGCAAGAGTGTGCACGAGCACGTAAAGAAAGGGCCGTCCAGTTAATTCTGAGACCCAAATCTGTGTAGATAGACTACAACACCGAACCCACCTCCTGACGAATGAATCAACCAGGGATTTCTTCCCTGTGTGTGAACCTTAAGGAAAGTGCCATAAACTTAATAGGCGTTGAGAACACTGGATCGATAGCATCTTACCACCCACAGCTTCAGTCAGGTAGATAGCAATATTTGCCACGTTGTGTTGAACGCAGAAGGAAAGTGGCTGAGATTAAACTTCGAGAAAGCACCATGCCGAATTGATCCTTCGAGGCATGTGTTCTTTCATGATGATGGAATCATGTTTCAGACTGTGAATTAAAGTGCAAGGAATGGGCCGTTAACCAATACTGGAGAAATAACACTGTATCGAAGCCATCTTCCCTCTCACGTCTTCGGACGTGACTATGAAACCTTTTGCTCAGCGGTGTAAGGAAATATAAGGAAAGTGCCACAGACTGAAATCTATGAAAGAACGCCGTACACAAAGCATCTTGCATCCCACAATCTTCAGTCATGAGAACGGAAGCATGGGTAAACGTGTGGAGGAAAACTTCAACAGAAGGCAGTTTGCTTAACTCTGTAGAAGGGCACTCTGCAGCCACCACGTCTCAACTCACCACTCCTGTGGTGAAGATGGAAACCTTGGCAAGAGTGTGCACGAGCACGTAAAGAAAGGGCCGTCCAGTTAATTCTGAGACCCAAATCTGTGTAGATAGACTACAACACCGAACCCACCTCCTGACGAATGAATCAACCAGGGATTTCTTCCCTGTGTGTGGAACCTTAAGGAAAGTGCCATAAACTTAACAGGAGATGAGAACACTGGATCGATTGCTTCTTACAACCCACGGCTTCTCTATCGTAGACATAAACATTTGCCACGTTGGGTTGAAAGCAGAAGGAAAGTGGCTGAGACTTTGCTTCGAGAGAGGATCTTACCAAATCGATCCTTCGAGGCATGTCTTCTATCGTGTAGTGGGAAGCATTCAGATAAGTGCGTTTCTCAGCATAAAGAAATGATTGTACACTTAACATTTGGAAAGAATTCTGTGGAAACCATCTGAAACTCACGTTTTCTCTCATGAACCTGGAAGCATTGGCTCAAGGGTGAGGGAACATGTGACTCAGTGCGGTTTCCTAAACCCTGAGCACCGAGCCTCTGGTTAGAGAATGCCACTTCAAGCAGCCTGATGCACGGAGAGAGAAGCTTTCTCAGTTATGTGTGATGAACAGTAAGAGAAGTGTCCTTCGCTGAACACTAAGAAAGAGCACATTAGAGAAAACCTTCCAAATCCCATCTACCTTCATGAAGATGGAGGTATTTTTCAAAAGTGTGCATGAAAACACAAGGAAGGTGCATAGGATCACTTAAGAACACCCTTTGGAAAAGATCATCCCAACTCACATCTTCTAAAATGAACACAGACGAACTTGCAGAAGTGTTAGTGAAGGCATCAGGAGAGGTTCTAGCTTAGCAGCTGTGAGAACCAAGTCTGTGTTGTAGGAAGGCAACATCGATTTAATATCGTGAACCATGAATAAACACGCGTTTCCCTGTACGTGTCAACGATAAAAAGCGATAAAAAAGCGATAAAAAAGCGATAAAAAACTGCCATAGAAGAAACTCTCAGTAAGAAGAGTGTAAGCAAATGGTATTCCAACTCAGATCGTCTGTCGTGATGATGGAAGCATGTTTCAGAGTGTGAATTAAAGTGCAAAGGAATGTGCTGTTAACCAATCCTTGATAAATAAAACTATATCGAAGCCATCTTCCCTCTCACGTCTTCGGACGTGACTATGAAACCTTTTGCTCAGCGGTGTAAGGAAATATAAGGAAAGTGCCACAGACTGAAATCTATGAAAGAACGCCGTACACAAAGCATCTTGCATCCCACAATCTTCAGTCATGAGAACGGAAGCATGGGTAAACGTGTGGAGGAAAACTTCAACAGAAAGCAGTTTGCTTAACTCTGTAGAAGGGCACTCTGCAGCCACCACGTCTCAACTCACCACTCCTGTGGTGAAGATGGAAACCTTGGCAAGAGTGTGCACGAGCACGTAAAGAAAGGGCCGTCCAGTTAATTCTGAGACCCAAATCTGTGTAGATAGACTACAACACCGAACCCACCTCCTGACGAATGAATCAACCAGGGATTTCTTCCCTGTGTGTGAACCTTAAGGAAAGTGCCATAAACTTAATAGGCGTTGAGAACACTGGATCGATAGCATCTTACCACCCACAGCTTCAGTCAGGTAGATAGCAATATTTGCCACGTTGTGTTGAACGCAGAAGGAAAGTGGCTGAGATTAAACTTCGAGAAAGCACCATGCCGAATTGATCCTTCGAGGCATGTGTTCTTTCATGATGGAATCATGTTTCAGACTGTGAATTAAAGTGCAAGGAATGGGCCGTTAACCAATACTGGAGAAATAACACTGTATCGAAGCCATCTTCCCTCTCACGTCTTCGGACGTGACTATGAAACCTTTTGCTCAGCGGTGTAAGGAAATATAAGGAAAGTGCCACAGACTGAAATCTATGAAAGAACGCCGTACACAAAGCATCTTGCATCCCACAATCTTCAGTCATGAGAACGGAAGCATGGGTAAACGTGTGGAGGAAAACTTCAACAGAAAGCAGTTTGCTTAACTCTGTAGAAGGGCACTCTGCAGCCACCACGTCTCAACTCACCACTCCTGTGGTGAAGATGGAAACCTTGGCAAGAGTGTGCACGAGCACGTAAAGAAAGGGCCGTCCAGTTAATTCTGAGACCCAAATCTGTGTAGATAGACTACAACACCGAACCCACCTCCTGACGAATGAATCAACCAGGGATTTCTTCCCTGTGTGTGGAACCTTAAGGAAAGTGCCATAAACTTAACAGGAGATGAGAACACTGGATCGATTGCTTCTTACAACCCACGGCTTCTCTATCGTAGACATAAACATTTGCCACGTTGGGTTGAAAGCAGAAGGAAAGTGGCTGAGACTTTGCTTCGAGAGAGGATCTTACCAAATCGATCCTTCGAGGCATGTCTTCTATCGTGTAGTGGGAAGCATTCAGATAAGTGCGTTTCTCAGCATAAAGAAATGATTGTACACTTAACATTTGGAAAGAATTCTGTGGAAACCATCTGAAACTCACGTTTTCTCTCATGAACCTGGAAGCATTGGCTCAAGGGTGAGGGAACATGTGACTCAGTGCGGTTTCCTAAACCCTGAGCACCGAGCCTCTGGTTAGAGAATGCCACTTCAAGCAGCCTGATGCACGGAGAGAGAAGCTTTCTCAGTTATGTGTGATGAACAGTAAGAGAAGTGTCCTTCGCTGAACACTAAGAAAGAGCACATTAGAGAAAACCTTCCAAATCCCATCTACCTTCATGAAGATGGAGGTATTTTTCAAAAGTGTGCATGAAAACACAAGGAAGGTGCATAGGATCACTTAAGAACACCCTTTGGAAAAGATCATCCCAACTCACATCTTCTAAAATGAACACAGACGAACTTGCAGAAGTGTTAGTGAAGGCATCAGGAGAGGTTCTAGCTTAGCAGCTGTGAGAACCAAGTCTGTGTTGTAGGAAGGCAACATCGATTTAATATCGTGAACCATGAATAAACACGCGTTTCCCTGTACGTGTCAACGATAAAAAGCGATAAAAAAGCGATAAAAAAGCGATAAAAAACTGCCATAGAAGAAACTCTCAGTAAGAAGAGTGTAAGCAAATGGTATTCCAACTCAGATCGTCTGTCGTGATGATGGAAGCATGTTTCAGAGTGTGAATTAAAGTGCAAAGGAATGTGCTGTTAACCAATCCTTGATAAATAAAACTATATCGAAGCCATCTTCCCTCTCACATCTTCGGACGTGACTATGAAACCTTTTGCTCAGCGGTGTAAGGAAATATAAGGAAAGTGCCACAGACTGAAATCTATGAAAGAACGCCGTACACAAAGCATCTTGCATCCCACAATCTTCAGTCATGAGAACGGAAGCATGGGTAAAAGTGTGGAGGAAAACATCAACAGAAAGCAGTTTGCTTAACTCTGTAGAAGGGCACTCTGCAGCCACCACGTCTCAACTCACCACTCCTGTGGTGAAGATGGAAGCCTTGGCAAGAGTGTGCACGAGCACGTAAAGAAAGGGCCGTCCAGTTAATTCTGAGACCCAAATCTGTGTAGATAGACTACAACACCGAACCCACCTCCTGACGAATGAATCAACCAGGGATTTCTTCCCTGTGTGTGAACCTTAAGGAAAGTGCCATAAACTTAATAGGCGTTGAGAACACTGGATCGATAGCATCTTACCACCCACAGCTTCAGTCAGGTAGGTAGCAATATTTGCCACGTTGTGTTGAACGCAGAAGGAAAGTGGCTGAGATTAAACTTCGAGAAAGCACCATGCCGAATTGATCCTTCGAGGCATGTGTTCTTTCATGATGATGGAATCATGTTTCAGACTGTGAATTAAAGTGCAAGGAATGGGCCGTTAACCAATACTGGAGAAATAACACTGTATCGAAGCCATCTTCCCTCTCACGTCTTCGGACGTGACTATGAAACCTTTTGCTCAGCGGTGTAAGGAAATATAAGGAAAGTGCCACAGACTGAAATCTATGAAAGAACGCCGTACACAAAGCATCTTGCATCCCACAATCTTCAGTCATGAGAACGGAAGCATGGGTAAACGTGTGGAGGAAAACTTCAACAGAAAGCAGTTTGCTTAACTCTGTAGAAGGGCACTCTGCAGCCACCACGTCTCAACTCACCACTCCTGTGGTGAAGATGGAAACCTTGGCAAGAGTGTGCACGAGCACGTAAAGAAAGGGCCGTCCAGTTAATTCTGAGACCCAAATCTGTGTAGATAGACTACAACACCGAACCCACCTCCTGACGAATGAATCAACCAGGGATTTCTTCCCTGTGTGTGAACCTTAAGGAAAGTGCCATAAACTTAATAGGCGTTGAGAACACTGGATCGATAGCATCTTACCACCCACAGCTTCAGTCAGGTAGATAGCAATATTTGCCACGTTGTGTTGAACGCAGAAGGAAAGTGGCTGAGATTAAACTTCGAGAAAGCACCATGCCGAATTGATCCTTCGAGGCATGTGTTCTTTCATGATGATGGAATCATGTTTCAGACTGTGAATTAAAGTGCAAGGAATGGGCCGTTAACCAATACTGGAGAAATAACACTGTATCGAAGCCATCTTCCCTCTCACGTCTTCGGACGTGCCTATGAAACCTTTTGCTCAGCGGTGTAAGGAAATATAAGGAAAGTGCCACAGACTGAAATCTATGAAAGAACGCCGTACACAAAGCATCTTGCATCCCACAATCTTCAGTCATGAGAACGGAAACATGGGTAAAAGTGTGGAGGAAAACATCAACAGAAAGCAGTTTGCTTAACTCTGTAGAAGGGCACTCTGCAGCCACCACGTCTCAACTCACCACTCCTGTAGTGAAGATGGAAGCCTTGGCAAGAGTGTGCACGAGCACGTAAAGAAAGGGCCGTCCAGTTAATTCTGAGACCCAAATCTGTGTAGATAGACTACAACACCGAACCCACCTCCTGACGAATGAATCAACCAGGGATTTCTTCCCTGTGTGTGAACCTTAAGGAAAGTGCCATAAACTTAATAGGCGTTGAGAACACTGGATCGATAGCATCTTACCACCCACAGCTTCAGTCAGGTAGATAGCAATATTTGCCACGTTGTGTTGAACGCAGAAGGAAAGTGGCTGAGATTAAACTTCGAGAAAGCACCATGCCGAATTGATCCTTCGAGGCATGTGTTCTTTCATGATGATGGAATCATGTTTCAGACTGTGAATTAAAGTGCAAGGAATGGGCCGTTAACCAATACTGGAGAAATAACACTGTATCGAAGCCATCTTCCCTCTTACGTCTTCAGACGTGACTATGAAACCTTTTGCTCAGCGGTGTAAGGAAATATAAGGAAAGTGCCACAGACTGAAATCTATGAAAGAACGCCGTACACAAAGCATCTTGCATCCCACAATCTTCAGTCATGAGAACGGAAGCATGGGTAAACGTGTGGAGGAAAACTTCAACAGAAAGCAGTTTGCTTAACTCTGTAGAAGGGCACTCTGCAGCCACCACGTCTCAACTCACCACTCCTGTGGTGAAGATGGAAACCTTGGCAAGAGTGTGCACGAGCACGTAAAGAAAGGGCCGTCCAGTTAATTCTGAGACCCAAATCTGTGTAGATAGACTACAACACCGAACCCACCTCCTGACGAATGAATCAACCAGGGATTTCTTCCCTGTGTGTGAACCTTAAGGAAAGTGCCATAAACTTAATAGGCGTTGAGAACACTGGATCGATAGCATCTTACCACCCACAGCTTCAGTCAGGTAGATAGCAATATTTGCCACGTTGTGTTGAACGCAGAAGGAAAGTGGCTGAGATTAAACTTCGAGAAAGCACCATGCCGAATTGATCCTTCGAGGCATGTGTTCTTTCATGATGATGGAATCATGTTTCAGACTGTGAATTAAAGTGCAAGGAATGGGCCGTTAACCAATACTGGAGAAATAACACTGTATCGAAGCCATCTTCCCTCTCACGTCTTCGGACGTGCCTATGAAACCTTTTGCTCAGCGGTGTAAGGAAATATAAGGAAAGTGCCACAGACTGAAATCTATGAAAGAACGCCGTACACAAAGCATCTTGCATCCCACAATCTTCAGTCATGAGAACGGAAGCATGGGTAAAAGTGTGGAGGAAAACATCAACAGAAAGCAGTTTGCTTAACTCTGTAGAAGGGCACTCTGCAGCCACCACGTCTCAACTCACCACTCCTGTGGTGAAGATGGAAGCCTTGGCAAGAGTGTGCACGAGCACGTAAAGAAAGGGCCGTCCAGTTAATTCTGAGACCCAAATCTGTGTAGATAGACTACAACACCGAACCCACCTCCTGACGAATGAATCAACCAGGGATTTCTTCCCTTTGTGTGGAACCTTAAGGAAAGTGCCATAAAAGGTGTTGAGAACACTGGATCGATAGCATCTTACAACCCAGAGCTTCTGCCACGTAGACATAAATATTTGCCACGTTGGGTTGAAAGCAGAAGGAAAGTGGCTGAGACTTTGCTTCGAGAGAGGATCTTACCGAATCCATCCTTCGAGGGATGTCTTCTAACGTGTAGTGGGAAGCATTCAGATAAGTGTATTTCTCAGCATAAAGAAATGATTGTACACTTAACCTTTGGAACGAATTCCGTGGAAACCATCGGAAAACCACATTTTCTCTCATGAACCTGGAAGCATTGGCTCAAGGGTGAGGGAACATGTGACTCAGTGCGGTTTCCTAAACCCTGAGCACCGAGCATCTGGATAGAGAATGCCACTTCAAGCAGCCTGATGCACGGAGAGAGAAGCTTTCTCAGTTATGTGTGATGAACAGTAAGAGAAGTGTCCTTCGCTGAACACTAAGAAAGAGCACATTAGAGAAAACCTTCCAAATCCCATCTACCTTCATGAAGATGGAGGTATTTTTCAAAAGTGTGCATGAAAACACAAGGAAGGTGCATAGGATCACTTAAGAACACCCTTTGGAAAAGATCATCCCAACTCACATCTTCTAAAATGAACACAGACGAACTTGCAGAAGTGTTAGTGAAGGCATCAGGAGAGGTTCTAGCTTAGCAGCTGTGAGAACCAAGTCTGTGTTGTAGGAAGGCAACATCGATTTAATATCGTGAACCATGAATAAACACGCGTTTCCCTGTACGTGACAACGATAAAAAGCGATAAAAAAGCGATAAAAAAGCGATAAAAAACTGCCATAGAAGAAACTCTCAGTAAGAAGAGTGTAAGCAAATGGTATTCCAACTCAGATCGTCTGTCGTGATGATGGAAGCATGTTTCAGAGTGTGAATTAAAGTGCAAAGGAATGTGCTGTTAACCAATCCTTGATAAATAAAACTATATCGAAGCCATCTTCCCTCTCACATCTTCGGACGTGACTATGAAACCTTTTGCTCAGCGGTGTAAGGAAATATAAGGAAAGTGCCACAGACTGAAATCTATGAAAGAACGCCGTACACAAAGCATCTTGCATCCCACAATCTTCAGTCATGAGAACGGAAGCATGGGTAAAAGTGTGGAGGAAAACATCAACAGAAAGCAGTTTGCTTAACTCTGTAGAAGGGCACTCTGCAGCCACCACGTCTCAACTCACCACTCCTGTGGTGAAGATGGAAGCCTTGGCAAGAGTGTGCACGAGCACGTAAAGAAAGGGCCGTCCAGTTAATTCTGAGACCCAAATCTGTGTAGATAGACTACAACACCGAACCCACCTCCTGACGAATGAATCAACCAGGGATTTCTTCCCTGTGTGTGAACCTTAAGGAAAGTGCCATAAACTTAATAGGCGTTGAGAACACTGGATCGATAGCATCTTACCACCCACAGCTTCAGTCAGGTAGATAGCAATATTTGCCACGTTGTGTTGAACGCAGAAGGAAAGTGGCTGAGATTAAACTTCGAGAAAGCACCATGCCGAATTGATCCTTCGAGGCATGTGTTCTTTCATGATGATGGAATCATGTTTCAGACTGTGAATTAAAGTGCAAGGAATGGGCCGTTAACCAATACTGGAGAAATAACACTGTATCGAAGCCATCTTCCCTCTCACGTCTTCGGACGTGACTATGAAACCTTTTGCTCAGCGGTGTAAGGAAATATAAGGAAAGTGCCACAGACTGAAATCTATGAAAGAACGCCGTACACAAAGCATCTTGCATCCCACAATCTTCAGTCATGAGAACGGAAGCATGGGTAAACGTGTGGAGGAAAACTTCAACAGAAAGCAGTTTGCTTAACTCTGTAGAAGGGCACTCTGCAGCCACCACGTCTCAACTCACCACTCCTGTGGTGAAGATGGAAACCTTGGCAAGAGTGTGCACGAGCACGTAAAGAAAGGGCCGTCCAGTTAATTCTGAGACCCAAATCTGTGTAGATAGACTACAACACCGAACCCACCTCCTGACGAATGAATCAACCAGGGATTTCTTCCCTGTGTGTGAACCTTAAGGAAAGTGCCATAAACTTAATAGGCGTTGAGAACACTGGATCGATAGCATCTTACCACCCACAGCTTCAGTCAGGTAGATAGCAATATTTGCCACGTTGTGTTGAACGCAGAAGGAAAGTGGCTGAGATTAAACTTCGAGAAAGCACCATGCCGAATTGATCCTTCGAGGCATGTGTTCTTTCATGATGATGGAATCATGTTTCAGACTGTGAATTAAAGTGCAAGGAATGGGCCGTTAACCAATACTGGAGAAATAACACTGTATCGAAGCCATCTTCCCTCTCACGTCTTCGGACGTGACTATGAAACCTTTTGCTCAGCGGTGTAAGGAAATATAAGGAAAGTGCCACAGACTGAAATCTATGAAAGAACGCCGTACACAAAGCATCTTGCATCCCACAATCTTCAGTCATGAGAACGGAAGCATGGGTAAACGTGTGGAGGAAAACTTCAACAGAAAGCAGTTTGCTTAACTCTGTAGAAGGGCACTCTGCAGCCACCACGTCTCAACTCACCACTCCTGTGGTGAAGATGGAAACCTTGGCAAGAGTGTGCACGAGCACGTAAAGAAAGGGCCGTCCAGTTAATTCTGAGACCCAAATCTGTGTAGATAGACTACAACACCGAACCCACCTCCTGACGAATGAATCAACCAGGGATTTCTTCCCTGTGTGTGGAACCTTAAGGAAAGTGCCATAAACTTAACAGGAGATGAGAACACTGGATCGATTGCTTCTTACAACCCACGGCTTCTCTCTCGTAGACATAAACATTTGCCACGTTGGGTTGAAAGCAGAAGGAAAGTGGCTGAGACTTTGCTTTGAGAGAGGATCTTACCAAATCGATCCTTCGAGGCATGTCTTCTATCGTGTAGTGGGAAGCATTCAGATAAGTGCGTTTCTCAGCATAAAGAAATGATTGTACACTTAACATTTGGAAAGAATTCTGTGGAAACCATCTGAAACTCACGTTTTCTCTCATGAACCTGGAAGCATTGGCTCAAGGGTGAGGGAACATGTGACTCAGTGCGGTTTCCTAAACCCTGAGCACCGAGCCTCTGGTTAGAGAATGCCACTTCAAGCATCCTGATGCATGGAGAGAGAAGTTTTGTCAACTATCTGTATTGAACGGTAAGAGAAGTGCCCTGCCGGGAACACTAAGAGAGAGCGCCATCTAGAGACAACCTTCCAACTTCCATCTACCTTCATGAAGATGGATGTATTTTCCAAAAGTTTGTATTAAAACACAAGGCACGTGCTGTATGCTCACATAAGAACACCCTTTGTAGAAGATCTTCCAACTCACATCTTCTGTAATGAAGATGGAAGTACTTGCAGAAGTGTGAGTGAACGCCTCAGGAGAGGTTCTAGCTAAGTAGCATTGAGAACCAAGTCTGTGTTGTAGGAAGGCAACAACGATCTAACGTCGTTACCCATGAATACGCACGCATTTCCCAAAACGTGTGTTGAAACTTCAGGAAAATGCCATAGACGTAACCCTCAGTAAGGAGAGGGAATGCAAAGTGTCTTCTACCTCCCGTCTGTCACGATGATGGAAGCTTGTTTCAGAGTGTGAATTTAAGGGTAAGGAAAGGGCCGTTAACCGATCATTGAGAAAGATCACTGTATCGAAGCCATCTTCCATCTCACATCTTCGGATGTGAAGATGAAAACTTTTGCACAGGGGTGTAAGGAAATATAAGGAAAGTGCCACAGACTGAAATCTATGAAAGAACGCCGTACACAAAGCATCTTGCATCCCACAATCTTCAGTCATGAGAACGGAAGCATGGGTAAAAGTGTGGAGGAAAACATCAACAGAAAGCAGTTTGCTTAACTCTGTAGAAGGGCACTCTGCAGCCACCACGTCTCAACTCACCACTCCTGTGGTGAAGATGGAAGCCTTGGCAAGAGTGTGCACGAGCACGTAAAGAAAGGGCCGTCCAGTTAATTCTGAGACCCAAATCTGTGTAGATAGACTACAACACCGAACCCACCTCCTGACGAATGAATCAACCAGGGATTTCTTCCCTTTGTGTGGAACCTTAAGGAAAGTGCCATAAAAGGTGTTGAGAACACTGGATCGATAGCATCTTACAACCCAGAGCTTCTGCCACGTAGACATAAATATTTGCCACGTTGGGTTGAAAGCAGAAGGAAAGTGGCTGAGACTTTGCTTCGAGAGAGGATCTTACCGAATCCATCCTTCGAGGGATGTCTTCTAACGTGTAGTGGGAAGCATTCAGATAAGTGTATTTCTCAGCATAAAGAAATGATTGTACACTTAACCTTTGGAACGAATTCCGTGGAAACCATCGGAAAACCACATTTTCTCTCATGAACCTGGAAGCATTGGCTCAAGGGTGAGGGAACATGTGACTCAGTGCGGTTTCCTAAACCCTGAGCACCGAGCATCTGGATAGAGAATGCCACTTCAAGCAGCCTGATGCACGGAGAGAGAAGCTTTCTCAGTTATGTGTGATGAACAGTAAGAGAAGTGTCCTTCGCTGAACACTAAGAAAGAGCACATTAGAGAAAACCTTCCAAATCCCATCTACCTTCATGAAGATGGAGGTATTTTTCAAAAGTGTGCATGAAAACACAAGGAAGGTGCATAGGATCACTTAAGAACACCCTTTGGAAAAGATCATCCCAACTCACATCTTCTAAAATGAACACAGACGAACTTGCAGAAGTGTTAGTGAAGGCATCAGGAGAGGTTCTAGCTTAGCAGCTGTGAGAACCAAGTCTGTGTTGTAGGAAGGCAACATCGATTTAATATCGTGAACCATGAATAAACACGCGTTTCCCTGTACGTGACAACGATAAAAAGCGATAAAAAAGCGATAAAAAAGCGATAAAAAACTGCCATAGAAGAAACTCTCAGTAAGAAGAGTGTAAGCAAATGGTATTCCAACTCAGATCGTCTGTCGTGATGATGGAAGCATGTTTCAGAGTGTGAATTAAAGTGCAAAGGAATGTGCTGTTAACCAATCCTTGATAAATAAAACTATATCGAAGCCATCTTCCCTCTCACATCTTCGGACGTGACTATGAAACCTTTTGCTCAGCGGTGTAAGGAAATATAAGGAAAGTGCCACAGACTGAAATCTATGAAAGAACGCCGTACACAAAGCATCTTGCATCCCACAATCTTCAGTCATGAGAACGGAAGCATGGGTGAAAGTGTGGAGGAAAACATCAACAGAAAGCAGTTTGCTTAACTCTGTAGAAGGGCACTCTCCAGCCACCACGTCTCAACTCACCACTCCTGTAGTGAAGATGGAAGCCTTGGCAAGAGTGTGCACGAGCACGTAAAGAAAGGGCCGTCCAGTTAATTCTGAGACCCAAATCTGTGTAGATAGACTACAACACCGAACCCACCTCCTGACGAATGAATCAACCAGGGATTTCTTCCCTGTGTGTGAACCTTAAGGAAAGTGCCATAAACTTAATAGGCGTTGAGAACACTGGATCGATAGCATCTTACCACCCACAGCTTCAGTCAGGTAGATAGCAATATTTGCCACGTTGTGTTGAACGCAGAAGGAAAGTGGCTGAGATTAAACTTCGAGAAAGCACCATGCCGAATTGATCCTTCGAGGCATGTGTTCTTTCATGATGATGGAATCATGTTTCAGACTGTGAATTAAAGTGCAAGGAATGGGCCGTTAACCAATACTGGAGAAATAACACTGTATCGAAGCCATCTTCCCTCTCACGTCTTCGGACGTGACTATGAAACCTTTTGCTCAGCGGTGTAAGGAAATATAAGGAAAGTGCCACAGACTGAAATCTATGAAAGAACGCCGTACACAAAGCATCTTGCATCCCACAATCTTCAGTCGTGAGAACGGAAGCATGGGTAAACGTGTGGAGGAAAACTTCAACAGAAAGCAGTTTGCTTAACTCTGTAGAAGGGCACTCTGCAGCCACCACGTCTCAACTCACCACTCCTGTGGTGAAGATGGAAACCTTGGCAAGAGTGTGCACGAGCACGTAAAGAAAGGGCCGTCCAGTTAATTCTGAGACCCAAATCTGTGTAGATAGACTACAACACCGAACCCACCTCCTGACGAATGAATCAACCAGGGATTTCTTCCCTGTGTGTGAACCTTAAGGAAAGTGCCATAAACTTAATAGGCGTTGAGAACACTGGATCGATAGCATCTTACCACCCACAGCTTCAGTCAGGTAGATAGCAATATTTGCCACGTTGTGTTGAACGCAGAAGGAAAGTGGCTGAGATTAAACTTCGAGAAAGCACCATGCCGAATTGATCCTTCGAGGCATGTGTTCTTTCATGATGATGGAATCATGTTTCAGACTGTGAATTAAAGTGCAAGGAATGGGCCGTTAACCAATACTGGAGAAATAACACTGTATCGAAGCCATCTTCCCTCTCACGTCTTCGGACGTGCCTATGAAACCTTTTGCTCAGCGGTGTAAGGAAATATAAGGAAAGTGCCACAGACTGAAATCTATGAAAGAACGCCGTACACAAAGCATCTTGCATCCCACAATCTTCAGTCATGAGAACGGAAGCATGGGTAAACGTGTGGAGGAAAACTTCAACAGAAAGCAGTTTGCTTAACTCTGTAGAAGGGCACTCTGCAGCCACCACGTCTCAACTCACCACTCCTGTGGTGAAGATGGAAACCTTGGCAAGAGTGTGCACGAGCACGTAAAGAAAGGGCCGTCCAGTTAATTCTGAGACCCAAATCTGTGTAGATAGACTACAACACCGAACCCACCTCCTGACGAATGAATCAACCAGGGATTTCTTCCCTGTGTGTGAACCTTAAGGAAAGTGCCATAAACTTAATAGGCGTTGAGAACACTGGATCGATAGCATCTTACCACCCACAGCTTCAGTCAGGTAGATAGCAATATTTGCCACGTTGTGTTGAACGCAGAAGGAAAGTGGCTGAGATTAAACTTCGAGAAAGCACCATGCCGAATTGATCCTTCGAGGCATGTGTTCTTTCATGATGATGGAATCATGTTTCAGACTGTGAATTAAAGTGCAAGGAATGGGCCGTTAACCAATACTGGAGAAATAACACTGTATCGAAGCCATCTTCCCTCTCACGTCTTCGGACGTGCCTATGAAACCTTTTGCTCAGCGGTGTAAGGAAATATAAGGAAAGTGCCACAGACTGAAATCTATGAAAGAACGCCGTACACAAAGCATCTTGCATCCCACAATCTTCAGTCATGAGAACGGAAGCATGGGTAAACGTGTGGAGGAAAACTTCAACAGAAAGCAGTTTGCTTAACTCTGTAGAAGGGCACTCTGCAGCCACCACGTCTCAACTCACCACTCCTGTGGTGAAGATGGAAACCTTGGCAAGAGTGTGCACGAGCACGTAAAGAAAGGGCCGTCCAGTTAATTCTGAGACCCAAATCTGTGTAGATAGACTACAACACCGAACCCACCTCCTGACGAATGAATCAACCAGGGATTTCTTCCCTGTGTGTGGAACCTTAAGGAAAGTGCCATAAACTTAACAGGAGATGAGAACACTGGATCGATTGCTTCTTACAACCCACGGCTTCTCTCTCGTAGACATAAACATTTGCCACGTTGGGTTGAAAGCAGAAGGAAAGTGGCTGAGACTTTGCTTCGAGAGAGGATCTTACCAAATCGATCCTTCGAGGCATGTCTTCTATCGTGTAGTGGGAAGCATTCAGATAAGTGCGTTTCTCAGCATAAAGAAATGATTGTACACTTAACATTTGGAAAGAATTCTGTGGAAACCATCTGAAACTCACGTTTTCTCTCATGAACCTGGAAGCATTGGCTCAAGGGTGAGGGAACATGTGACTCAGTGCGGTTTCCTAAACCCTGAGCACCGAGCCTCTGGTTAGAGAATGCCACTTCAAGCATCCTGATGCATGGAGAGAGAAGTTTTGTCAACTATCTGTATTGAACGGTAAGAGAAGTGCCCTGCCGGGAACACTAAGAGAGAGCGCCATCTAGAGACAACCTTCCAACTTCCATCTACCTTCATGAAGATGGATGTATTTTCCAAAAGTTTGTATTAAAACACAAGGCACGTGCTGTATGCTCACATAAGAACACCCTTTGTAGAAGATCTTCCAACTCACATCTTCTGTAATGAAGATGGAAGTACTTGCAGAAGTGTGAGTGAACGCCTCAGGAGAGGTTCTAGCTAAGTAGCATTGAGAACCAAGTCTGTGTTGTAGGAAGGCAACAACGATCTAACGTCGTTACCCATGAATACGCACGCATTTCCCAAAACGTGTGTTGAAACTTCAGGAAAATGCCATAGACGTAACCCTCAGTAAGGAGAGGGAATGCAAAGTGTCTTCTACCTCCCGTCTGTCACGATGATGGAAGCTTGTTTCAGAGTGTGAATTTAAGGGTAAGGAAAGGGCCGTTAACCGATCTTTGAGAAAGATCACTGTATCGAAGCCATCTTCCATCTCACATCTTCGGATGTGAAGATGAAAACTTTTGCACAGGGGTGTAAGGAAATATAAGGAAAGTGCCACAGACTGAAATCTATGAAAGAACGCCGTACACAAAGCATCTTGCATCCCACAATCTTCAGTCATGAGAACGGAAGCATGGGTAAAAGTGTGGAGGAAAACATCAACAGAAAGCAGTTTGCTTAACTCTGTAGAAGGGCACTCTGCAGCCACCACGTCTCAACTCACCACTCCTGTGGTGAAGATGGAAGCCTTGGCAAGAGTGTGCACGAGCACGTAAAGAAAGGGCCGTCCAGTTAATTCTGAGACCCAAATCTGTGTAGATAGACTACAACACCGAACCCACCTCCTGACGAATGAATCAACCAGGGATTTCTTCCCTTTGTGTGGAACCTTAAGGAAAGTGCCATAAAAGGTGTTGAGAACACTGGATCGATAGCATCTTACAACCCAGAGCTTCTGCCACGTAGACATAAATATTTGCCACGTTGGGTTGAAAGCAGAAGGAAAGTGGCTGAGACTTTGCTTCGAGAGAGGATCTTACCGAATCCATCCTTCGAGGGATGTCTTCTAACGTGTAGTGGGAAGCATTCAGATAAGTGTATTTCTCAGCATAAAGAAATGATTGTACACTTAACCTTTGGAACGAATTCCGTGGAAACCATCGGAAAACCACATTTTCTCTCATGAACCTGGAAGCATTGGCTCAAGGGTGAGGGAACATGTGACTCAGTGCGGTTTCCTAAACCCTGAGCACCGAGCATCTGGATAGAGAATGCCACTTCAAGCAGCCTGATGCACGGAGAGAGAAGCTTTCTCAGTTATGTGTGATGAACAGTAAGAGAAGTGTCCTTCGCTGAACACTAAGAAAGAGCACATTAGAGAAAACCTTCCAAATCCCATCTACCTTCATGAAGATGGAGGTATTTTTCAAAAGTGTGCATGAAAACACAAGGAAGGTGCATAGGATCACTTAAGAACACCCTTTGGAAAAGATCATCCCAACTCACATCTTCTAAAATGAACACAGACGAACTTGCAGAAGTGTTAGTGAAGGCATCAGGAGAGGTTCTAGCTTAGCAGCTGTGAGAACCAAGTCTGTGTTGTAGGAAGGCAACATCGATTTAATATCGTGAACCATGAATAAACACGCGTTTCCCTGTACGTGACAACGATAAAAAGCGATAAAAAAGCGATAAAAAAGCGAAAAAAACTGCCATAGAAGAAACTCTCAGTAAGAAGAGTGTAAGCAAATGGTATTCCAACTCAGATCGTCTGTCGTGATGATGGAAGCATGTTTCAGAGTGTGAATTAAAGTGCAAAGGAATGTGCTGTTAACCAATCCTTGATAAATAAAACTATATCGAAGCCATCTTCCCTCTCACGTCTTCGGACGTGACTATGAAACCTTTTGCTCAGCGGTGTAAGGAAATATAAGGAAAGTGCCACAGACTGAAATCTATGAAAGAACGCCGTACACAAAGCATCTTGCATCCCACAATCTTCAGTCATGAGAACGGAAGCATGGGTAAAAGTGTGGAGGAAAACATCAACAGAAAGCAGTTTGCTTAACTCTGTAGAAGGGCACTCTGCAGCCACCACGTCTCAACTCACCACTCCTGTGGTGAAGATGGAAGCCTTGGCAAGAGTGTGCACGAGCACGTAAAGAAAGGGCCGTCCAGTTAATTCTGAGACCCAAATCTGTGTAGATAGACTACAACACCGAACCCACCTCCTGACGAATGAATCAACCAGGGATTTCTTCCCTGTGTGTGAACCTTAAGGAAAGTGCCATAAACTTAATAGGCGTTGAGAACACTGGATCGATAGCATCTTACCACCCACAGCTTCAGTCAGGTAGATAGCAATATTTGCCACGTTGTGTTGAACGCAGAAGGAAAGTGGCTGAGATTAAACTTCGAGAAAGCACCATGCCGAATTGATCCTTCGAGGCATGTGTTCTTTCATGATGATGGAATCATGTTTCAGACTGTGAATTAAAGTGCAAGGAATGGGCCGTTAACCAATACTGGAGAAATAACACTGTATCGAAGCCATCTTCCCTCTCACGTCTTCGGACGTGCCTATGAAACCTTTTGCTCAGCGGTGTAAGGAAATATAAGGAAAGTGCCACAGACTGAAATCTATGAAAGAACGCCGTACACAAAGCATCTTGCATCCCACAATCTTCAGTCATGAGAACGGAAGCATGGGTAAACGTGTGGAGGAAAACTTCAACAGAAAGCAGTTTGCTTAACTCTGTAGAAGGGCACTCTGCAGCCACCACGTCTCAACTCACCACTCCTGTGGTGAAGATGGAAACCTTGGCAAGAGTGTGCACGAGCACGTAAAGAAAGGGCCGTCCAGTTAATTCTGAGACCCAAATCTGTGTAGATAGACTACAACACCGAACCCACCTCCTGACGAATGAATCAACCAGGGATTTCTTCCCTGTGTGTGGAACCTTAAGGAAAGTGCCATAAACTTAACAGGAGATGAGAACACTGGATCGATTGCTTCTTACAACCCACGGCTTCTCTCTCGTAGACATAAACATTTGCCACGTTGGGTTGAAAGCAGAAGGAAAGTGGCTGAGACTTTGCTTCGAGAGAGGATCTTACCAAATCGATCCTTCGAGGCATGTCTTCTATCGTGTAGTGGGAAGCATTCAGATAAGTGCGTTTCTCAGCATAAAGAAATGATTGTACACTTAACATTTGGAAAGAATTCTGTGGAAACCATCTGAAACTCACGTTTTCTCTCATGAACCTGGAAGCATTGGCTCAAGGGTGAGGGAACATGTGACTCAGTGCGGTTTCCTAAACCCTGAGCACCGAGCCTCTGGTTAGAGAATGCCACTTCAAGCATCCTGATGCATGGAGAGAGAAGTTTTGTCAACTATCTGTATTGAACGGTAAGAGAAGTGCCCTGCCGGGAACACTAAGAGAGAGCGCCATCTAGAGACAACCTTCCAACTTCCATCTACCTTCATGAAGATGGATGTATTTTCCAAAAGTTTGTATTAAAACACAAGGCACGTGCTGTATGCTCACATAAGAACACCCTTTGTAGAAGATCTTCCAACTCACATCTTCTGTAATGAAGATGGAAGTACTTGCAGAAGTGTGAGTGAACGCCTCAGGAGAGGTTCTAGCTAAGTAGCATTGAGAACCAAGTCTGTGTTGTAGGAAGGCAACAACGATCTAACGTCGTTACCCATGAATACGCACGCATTTCCCAAAACGTGTGTTGAAACTTCAGGAAAATGCCATAGACGTAACCCTCAGTAAGGAGAGGGAATGCAAAGTGTCTTCTACCTCCCGTCTGTCACGATGATGGAAGCTTGTTTCAGAGTGTGAATTTAAGGGTAAGGAAAGGGCCGTTAACCGATCTTTGAGAAAGATCACTGTATCGAAGCCATCTCCCATCTCACATCTTCGGATGTGAAGATGAAAACTTTTGCACAGGGGTGTAAGGAAATATAAGGAAAGTGCCACAGACTGAAATCTATGAAAGAACGCCGTACACAAAGCATCTTGCATCCCACAATCTTCAGTCATGAGAACGGAAGCATGGGTAAAAGTGTGGAGGAAAACATCAACAGAAAGCAGTTTGCTTAACTCTGTAGAAGGGCACTCTGCAGCCACCACGTCTCAACTCACCACTCCTGTGGTGAAGATGGAAGCCTTGGCAAGAGTGTGCACGAGCACGTAAAGAAAGGGCCGTCCAGTTAATTCTGAGACCCAAATCTGTGTAGATAGACTACAACACCGAACCCACCTCCTGACGAATGAATCAACCAGGGATTTCTTCCCTTTGTGTGGAACCTTAAGGAAAGTGCCATAAAAGGTGTTGAGAACACTGGATCGATAGCATCTTACAACCCAGAGCTTCTGCCACGTAGACATAAATATTTGCCACGTTGGGTTGAAAGCAGAAGGAAAGTGGCTGAGACTTTGCTTCGAGAGAGGATCTTACCGAATCCATCCTTCGAGGGATGTCTTCTAACGTGTAGTGGGAAGCATTCAGATAAGTGTATTTCTCAGCATAAAGAAATGATTGTACACTTAACCTTTGGAACGAATTCCGTGGAAACCATCGGAAAACCACATTTTCTCTCATGAACCTGGAAGCATTGGCTCAAGGGTGAGGGAACATGTGACTCAGTGCGGTTTCCTAAACCCTGAGCACCGAGCATCTGGATAGAGAATGCCACTTCAAGCAGCCTGATGCACGGAGAGAGAAGCTTTCTCAGTTATGTGTGATGAACAGTAAGAGAAGTGTCCTTCGCTGAACACTAAGAAAGAGCACATTAGAGAAAACCTTCCAAATCCCATCTACCTTCATGAAGATGGAGGTATTTTTCAAAAGTGTGCATGAAAACACAAGGAAGGTGCATAGGATCACTTAAGAACACCCTTTGGAAAAGATCATCCCAACTCACATCTTCTAAAATGAACACAGACGAACTTGCAGAAGTGTTAGTGAAGGCATCAGGAGAGGTTCTAGCTTAGCAGCTGTGAGAACCAAGTCTGTGTTGTAGGAAGGCAACATCGATTTAATATCGTGAACCATGAATAAACACGCGTTTCCCTGTACGTGACAACGATAAAAAGCGATAAAAAAGCGATAAAAAAGCGAAAAAAACTGCCATAGAAGAAACTCTCAGTAAGAAGAGTGTAAGCAAATGGTATTCCAACTCAGATCGTCTGTCGTGATGATGGAAGCATGTTTCAGAGTGTGAATTAAAGTGCAAAGGAATGTGCTGTTAACCAATCCTTGATAAATAAAACTATATCGAAGCCATCTCCCCTCTCACATCTTCGGATGTGAAGATGAAAACTTTTGCTCAGCGGTGTAAGGAAATATAAGGAAAGTGCCACAGACTGAAATCTATGAAAGAACGCCGTACACAAAGCATCTTGCATCCCACAATCTTCAGTCATGAGAACGGAAGCATGGGTAAAAGTGTGGAGGAAAACATCAACAGAAAGCAGTTTGCTTAACTCTGTAGAAGGGCACTCTGCAGCCACCACGTCTCAACTCACCACTCCTGTGGTGAAGATGGAAGCCTTGGCAAGAGTGTGCACGAGCACGTAAAGAAAGGGCCGTCCAGTTAATTCTGAGACCCAAATCTGTGTAGATAGACTACAACACCGAACCCACCTCCTGACGAATGAATCAACCAGGGATTTCTTCCCTGTGTGTGAACCTTAAGGAAAGTGCCATAAACTTAATAGGCGTTGAGAACACTGGATCGATAGCATCTTACCACCCACAGCTTCAGTCAGGTAGATAGCAATATTTGCCACGTTGTGTTGAACGCAGAAGGAAAGTGGCTGAGATTAAACTTCGAGAAAGCACCATGCCGAATTGATCCTTCGAGGCATGTGTTCTTTCATGATGATGGAATCATGTTTCAGACTGTGAATTAAAGTGCAAGGAATGGGCCGTTAACCAATACTGGAGAAATAACACTGTATCGAAGCCATCTTCCCTCTCACGTCTTCGGACGTGACTATGAAACCTTTTGCTCAGCGGTGTAAGGAAATATAAGGAAAGTGCCACAGACTGAAATCTATGAAAGAACGCCGTACACAAAGCATCTTGCATCCCACAATCTTCAGTCATGAGAACGGAAGCATGGGTAAACGTGTGGAGGAAAACTTCAACAGAAAGCAGTTTGCTTAACTCTGTAGAAGGGCACTCTGCAGCCACCACGTCTCAACTCACCACTCCTGTGGTGAAGATGGAAACCTTGGCAAGAGTGTGCACGAGCACGTAAAGAAAGGGCCGTCCAGTTAATTCTGAGACCCAAATCTGTGTAGATAGACTACAACACCGAACCCACCTCCTGACGAATGAATCAACCAGGGATTTCTTCCCTGTGTGTGGAACCTTAAGGAAAGTGCCATAAACTTAATAGGCGTTGAGAACACTGGATCGATAGCATCTTACCACCCACAGCTTCAGTCAGGTAGATAGCAATATTTGCCACGTTGTGTTGAACGCAGAAGGAAAGTGGCTGAGATTAAACTTCGAGAAAGCACCATGCCGAATTGATCCTTCGAGGCATGTGTTCTTTCATGATGATGGAATCATGTTTCAGACTGTGAATTAAAGTGCAAGGAATGGGCCGTTAACCAATACTGGAGAAATAACACTGTATCGAAGCCATCTTCCCTCTCACGTCTTCGGACGTGACTATGAAACCTTTTGCTCAGCGGTGTAAGGAAATATAAGGAAAGTGCCACAGACTGAAATCTATGAAAGAACGCCGTACACAAAGCATCTTGCATCCCACAATCTTCAGTCATGAGAACGGAAGCATGGGTAAACGTGTGGAGGAAAACTTCAACAGAAAGCAGTTTGCTTAACTCTGTAGAAGGGCACTCTGCAGCCACCACGTCTCAACTCACCACTCCTGTGGTGAAGATGGAAACCTTGGCAAGAGTGTGCACGAGCACGTAAAGAAAGGGCCGTCCAGTTAATTCTGAGACCCAAATCTGTGTAGATAGACTACAACACCGAACCCACCTCCTGACGAATGAATCAACCAGGGATTTCTTCCCTGTGTGTGGAACCTTAAGGAAAGTGCCATAAACTTAGGTGTTGAGAACACTGGATCGATAGCATCTTACAACCCAGCGCTTCTGCCACGTAGACATAAATATTTGCCACGTTGGGTTGAAAGCAGAAGGAAAGTGGCTGAGACTTTGCTTCGAGAGAGGATCTTACCGAATCCATCCTTCGAGGGATGTCTTCTAACGTGTAGTGGGAAGCATTCAGATAAGTGTATTTCTCAGCATAAAGAAATGATTGTACACTTAACCTTTGGAACGAATTCCGTGGAAACCATCGGAAAACCACATTTTCTCTCATGAACCTGGAAGCATTGGCTCAAGGGTGAGGGAACATGTGACTCAGTGCGGTTTCCTAAACCCTGAGCACCGAGCGTCTGGTTAGAGAATGCCACTTCAAGCATCCTGATGCATGGAGAGAGAAGTTTTGTCAACTATCCGTATTGAACGGTAAGAGAAGTGCCCTGCCGGGAACACTAAGAGGGAGCGCCATCTAGAGACAACCTTCCAACTTCCATCTACCTTCATGAAGATGGATGTATTTTCCAAAAGTTTGTATTAAAACACAAGGCACGTGCTGTATGCTCACATAAGAACACCCTTTGTAGAAGATCTTCCAACTCACATCTTCTGTAATTAAGATGGAAATACTTGCAGAAGTGTGAGTGAACGCATCAGGAGAGGTTCTAGCTAAGTAGCATTGAGAACCAAGTCTGTGTTGTAGGAAGGCAACAACGATCTAACGTTGTTACCCATGAATACGCACGCATTTCCCAAAACGTGTGTTGAAACTTCAGGAAAATGCCATAGACGTAACCCTCAGTAAGGAGAGGGAATGCAAAGTGTCTTCTACCTCCCGTCTGTCACGATGATGGAAACTTGTTTCAGAGTGTGAATTTAAGGGTAAGGAAAGGGCGGTTAACCGATCTTTGAGAAAGATCACTGTATCGAAGCCATCTTCCATCGCACATCTTCGGATGTGAAGATGAAAACTTTTGCACAGGGGTGTAAGGAAATATAAGGAAAGTGCCACAGACTGAAATCTATGAAAGAACGCCGTACAGAAAGCATCTTGCATCCCACAATCTTCAGTCATGAGAACGGAAGCATGTGCAAAATTGTACAAAAACATCAACATAAAGCACTCTGCTTAACGTGGCAGAAGAACACTGTGCAGCCACCATGTCTCAACTCATCACTCCTGTCGTGAAGATGGAGCTTTGTAAGGAAAGGGTAGTTAAGCAATCTTTGAGAAAGAATACTGTGTCGATGCCATCTTCCCTCTCACGTCTTCAGACGTGAATACGTAACCGTTTGCACAGGGGTGTAAGGAAATATAAGGAAAGTGCCACAGACTGAAATCTATGAAAGAACGCCGTACACAAAGCATCTTGCATCCCACAATCTTCAGTCATGAGAACGGAAGCATGGGTAAACGTGTGGAGGAAAACTTCAACAGAAAGCAGTTTGCTTAACTCTGTAGAAGGGCACTCTGCAGCCACCACGTCTCAACTCACCACTCCTGTGGTGAAGATGGAAACCTTGGCAAGAGTGTGCACGAGCACGTAAAGAAAGGGCCGTCCAGTTAATTCTGAGACCCAAATCTGTGTAGATAGACTACAACACCGAACCCACCTCCTGACGAATGAATCAACCAGGGATTTCTTCCCTGTGTGTGGAACCTTAAGGAAAGTGCCATAAACTTAACAGGAGATGAGAACACTGGATCGATTGCTTCTTACAACCCACGGCTTCTCTCTCGTAGACATAAACATTTGCCACGTTGGGTTGAAAGCAGAAGGAAAGTGGCTGAGACTTTGCTTCGAGAGAGGATCTTACCAAATCGATCCTTCGAGGCATGTCTTCTATCGTGTAGTGGGAAGCATTCAGATAAGTGCGTTTCTCAGCATAAAGAAATGATTGTACACTTAACATTTGGAAAGAATTCTGTGGAAACCATCTGAAACTCACGTTTTCTCTCATGAACCTGGAAGCATTGGCTCAAGGGTGAGGGAACATGTGACTCAGTGCGGTTTCCTAAACCCTGAGCACCGAGCCTCTGGTTAGAGAATGCCACTTCAAGCATCCTGATGCATGGAGAGAGAAGTTTTGTCAACTATCTGTATTGAACGGTAAGAGAAGTGCCCTGCCGGGAACACTAAGAGAGAGCGCCATCTAGAGACAACCTTCCAACTTCCATCTACCTTCATGAAGATGGATGTATTTTCCAAAAGTTTGTATTAAAACACAAGGCACGTGCTGTATGCTCACATAAGAACACCCTTTGTAGAAGATCTTCCAACTCACATCTTCTGTAATGAAGATGGAAGTACTTGCAGAAGTGTGAGTGAACGCCTCAGGAGAGGTTCTAGCTAAGTAGCATTGAGAACCAAGTCTGTGTTGTAGGAAGGCAACAACGATCTAACGTCGTTACCCATGAATACGCACGCATTTCCCAAAACGTGTGTTGAAACTTCAGGAAAATGCCATAGACGTAACCCTCAGTAAGGAGAGGGAATGCAAAGTGTCTTCTACCTCCCGTCTGTCACGATGATGGAAGCTTGTTTCAGAGTGTGAATTTAAGGGTAAGGAAAGGGCCGTTAACCGATCTTTGAGAAAGATCACTGTATCGAAGCCATCTCCCATCTCACATCTTCGGATGTGAAGATGAAAACTTTTGCACAGGGGTGTAAGGAAATATAAGGAAAGTGCCACAGACTGAAATCTATGAAAGAACGCCGTACACAAAGCATCTTGCATCCCACAATCTTCAGTCATGAGAACGGAAGCATGGGTAAAAGTGTGGAGGAAAACATCAACAGAAAGCAGTTTGCTTAACTCTGTAGAAGGGCACTCTGCAGCCACCACGTCTCAACTCACCACTCCTGTGGTGAAGATGGAAGCCTTGGCAAGAGTGTGCACGAGCACGTAAAGAAAGGGCCGTCCAGTTAATTCTGAGACCCAAATCTGTGTAGATAGACTACAACACCGAACCCACCTCCTGACGAATGAATCAACCAGGGATTTCTTCCCTTTGTGTGGAACCTTAAGGAAAGTGCCATAAAAGGTGTTGAGAACACTGGATCGATAGCATCTTACAACCCAGAGCTTCTGCCACGTAGACATAAATATTTGCCACGTTGGGTTGAAAGCAGAAGGAAAGTGGCTGAGACTTTGCTTCGAGAGAGGATCTTACCGAATCCATCCTTCGAGGGATGTCTTCTAACGTGTAGTGGGAAGCATTCAGATAAGTGTATTTCTCAGCATAAAGAAATGATTGTACACTTAACCTTTGGAACGAATTCCGTGGAAACCATCGGAAAACCACATTTTCTCTCATGAACCTGGAAGCATTGGCTCAAGGGTGAGGGAACATGTGACTCAGTGCGGTTTCCTAAACCCTGAGCACCGAGCATCTGGATAGAGAATGCCACTTCAAGCAGCCTGATGCACGGAGAGAGAAGCTTTCTCAGTTATGTGTGATGAACAGTAAGAGAAGTGTCCTTCGCTGAACACTAAGAAAGAGCACATTAGAGAAAACCTTCCAAATCCCATCTACCTTCATGAAGATGGAGGTATTTTTCAAAAGTGTGCATGAAAACACAAGGAAGGTGCATAGGATCACTTAAGAACACCCTTTGGAAAAGATCATCCCAACTCACATCTTCTAAAATGAACACAGACGAACTTGCAGAAGTGTTAGTGAAGGCATCAGGAGAGGTTCTAGCTTAGCAGCTGTGAGAACCAAGTCTGTGTTGTAGGAAGGCAACATCGATTTAATATCGTGAACCATGAATAAACACGCGTTTCCCTGTACGTGACAACGATAAAAAGCGATAAAAAAGCGATAAAAAAGCGAAAAAAACTGCCATAGAAGAAACTCTCAGTAAGAAGAGTGTAAGCAAATGGTATTCCAACTCAGATCGTCTGTCGTGATGATGGAAGCATGTTTCAGAGTGTGAATTAAAGTGCAAAGGAATGTGCTGTTAACCAATCCTTGATAAATAAAACTATATCGAAGCCATCTTCCCTCTCACGTCTTCGGACGTGACTATGAAACCTTTTGCTCAGCGGTGTAAGGAAATATAAGGAAAGTGCCACAGACTGAAATCTATGAAAGAACGCCGTACACAAAGCATCTTGCATCCCACAATCTTCAGTCATGAGAACGGAAGCATGGGTAAAAGTGTGGAGGAAAACATCAACAGAAAGCAGTTTGCTTAACTCTGTAGAAGGGCACTCTGCAGCCACCACGTCTCAACTCACCACTCCTGTGGTGAAGATGGAAGCCTTGGCAAGAGTGTGCACGAGCACGTAAAGAAAGGGCCGTCCAGTTAATTCTGAGACCCAAATCTGTGTAGATAGACTACAACACCGAACCCACCTCCTGACGAATGAATCAACCAGGGATTTCTTCCCTGTGTGTGAACCTTAAGGAAAGTGCCATAAACTTAATAGGCGTTGAGAACACTGGATCGATAGCATCTTACCACCCACAGCTTCAGTCAGATAGATAGCAATATTTGCCACGTTGTGTTGAACGCAGAAGGAAAGTGGCTGAGATTAAACTTCGAGAAAGCACCATGCCGAATTGATCCTTCGAGGCATGTGTTCTTTCATGATGATGGAATCATGTTTCAGACTGTGAATTAAAGTGCAAGGAATGGGCCGTTAACCAATACTGGAGAAATAACACTGTATCGAAGCCATCTTCCCTCTCACGTCTTCGGACGTGCCTATGAAACCTTTTGCTCAGCGGTGTAAGGAAATATAAGGAAAGTGCCACAGACTGAAATCTATGAAAGAACGCCGTACACAAAGCATCTTGCATCCCACAATCTTCAGTCATGAGAACGGAAGCATGGGTAAAAGTGTGGAGGAAAACATCAACAGAAAGCAGTTTGCTTAACTCTGTAGAAGGGCACTCTGCAGCCACCACGTCTCAACTCACCACTCCTGTGGTGAAGATGGAAGCCTTGGCAAGAGTGTGCACGAGCACGTAAAGAAAGGGCCGTCCAGTTAATTCTGAGACCCAAATCTGTGTAGATAGACTACAACACCGAACCCACCTCCTGACGAATGAATCAACCAGGGATTTCTTCCCTGTGTGTGAACCTTAAGGAAAGTGCCATAAACTTAATAGGCGTTGAGAACACTGGATCGATAGCATCTTACCACCCACAGCTTCAGTCAGGTAGATAGCAATATTTGCCACGTTGTGTTGAACACAGAAGGAAAGTGGCTGAGATTAAACTTCGAGAAAGCACCATGCCGAATTGATCCTTCGAGGCATGTGTTCTTTCATGATGATGGAATCATGTTTCAGACTGTGAATTAAAGTGCAAGGAATGGGCCGTTAACCAATACTGGAGAAATAACACTGTATCGAAGCCATCTTCCCTCTCACGTCTTCGGACGTGACTATGAAACCTTTTGCTCAGCGGTGTAAGGAAATATAAGGAAAGTGCCACAGACTGAAATCTATGAAAGAACGCCGTACACAAAGCATCTTGCATCCCACAATCTTCAGTCATGAGAACGGAAGCATGGGTAAACGTGTGGAGGAAAACTTCAACAGAAAGCAGTTTGCTTAACTCTGTAGAAGGGCACTCTGCAGCCACCACGTCTCAACTCACCACTCCTGTGGTGAAGATGGAAACCTTGGCAAGAGTGTGCACGAGCACGTAAAGAAAGGGCCGTCCAGTTAATTCTGAGACCCAAATCTGTGTAGATAGACTACAACACCGAACCCACCTCCTGACGAATGAATCAACCAGGGATTTCTTCCCTGTGTGTGGAACCTTAAGGAAAGTGCCATAAACTTAACAGGAGATGAGAACACTGGATCGATTGCTTCTTACAACCCACGGCTTCTCTCTCGTAGACATAAACATTTGCCACGTTGGGTTGAAAGCAGAAGGAAAGTGGCTGAGACTTTGCTTCGAGAGAGGATCTTACCAAATCGATCCTTCGAGGCATGTCTTCTATCGTGTAGTGGGAAGCATTCAGATAAGTGCGTTTCTCAGCATAAAGAAATGATTGTACACTTAACATTTGGAAAGAATTCTGTGGAAACCATCTGAAACTCACGTTTTCTCTCATGAACCTGGAAGCATTGGCTCAAGGGTGAGGGAACATGTGACTCAGTGCGGTTTCCTAAACCCTGAGCACCGAGCCTCTGGTTAGAGAATGCCACTTCAAGCATCCTGATGCATGGAGAGAGAAGTTTTGTCAACTATCTGTATTGAACGGTAAGAGAAGTGCCCTGCCGGGAACACTAAGAGAGAGCGCCATCTAGAGACAACCTTCCAACTTCCATCTACCTTCATGAAGATGGATGTATTTTCCAAAAGTTTGTATTAAAACACAAGGCACGTGCTGTATGCTCACATAAGAACACCCTTTGTAGAAGATCTTCCAACTCACATCTTCTGTAATGAAGATGGAAGTACTTGCAGAAGTGTGAGTGAACGCCTCAGGAGAGGTTCTAGCTAAGTAGCATTGAGAACCAAGTCTGTGTTGTAGGAAGGCAACAACGATCTAACGTCGTTACCCATGAATACGCACGCATTTCCCAAAACGTGTGTTGAAACTTCAGGAAAATGCCATAGACGTAACCCTCAGTAAGGAGAGGGAATGCAAAGTGTCTTCTACCTCCCGTCTGTCACGATGATGGAAGCTTGTTTCAGAGTGTGAATTTAAGGGTAAGGAAAGGGCCGTTAACCGATCTTTGAGAAAGATCACTGTATCGAAGCCATCTTCCATCTCACATCTTCGGATGTGAAGATGAAAACTTTTGCACAGGGGTGTAAGGAAATATAAGGAAAGTGCCACAGACTGAAATCTATGAAAGAACGCCGTACAGAAAGCATCTTGCATCCCGCAATCTTCAGTCATGAGAACGGAAGCATGTGCAAAAGTGTACAAAAACATCAACATAAAGCACTCTGCTTAACGTGGTAGAAGAACACTGTGCAGCCACCATGTCTCAACTCATCACTCCTGTCGTGAAGATGGAGCTTTGTAAGGAAAGGGTAGTTAAGCAATCTTTGAGAAAGAATACTGTGTCGAAGCCATCTTCCCTCTCACGTCTTCAGACGTGAATACGTAACCGTTTGCACAGGGATGTAAGGAAATATAAGGAAAGTGCCACAGACTGAAATCTATGAAAGAACGCCGTACACAAAGCATCTTGCATCCCACAATCTTCAGTCATGAGAACGGAAGCATGGGTAAAAGTGTGGAGGAAAACATCAACAGAAAGCAGTTTGCTTAACTCTGTTAGAAGGGCACTCTGCAGCCACCACGTCTCAACTCACCACTCCTGTGGTGAAGATGGAAGCCTTGGCAAGAGTGTGCACGAGCACGTAAAGAAAGGGCCGTCCAGTTAATTCTGAGACCCAAATCTGTGTAGATAGACTACAACACCGAACCCACCTCCTGACGAATGAATCAACCAGGGATTTCTTCCCTTTGTGTGGAACCTTAAGGAAAGTGCCATAAAAGGTGTTGAGAACACTGGATCGATAGCATCTTACAACCCAGAGCTTCTGCCACGTAGACATAAATATTTGCCACGTTGGGTTGAAAGCAGAAGGAAAGTGGCTGAGACTTTGCTTCGAGAGAGGATCTTACCGAATCCATCCTTCGAGGGATGTCTTCTAACGTGTAGTGGGAAGCATTCAGATAAGTGTATTTCTCAGCATAAAGAAATGATTGTACACTTAACCTTTGGAACGAATTCCGTGGAAACCATCGGAAAACCACATTTTCTCTCATGAACCTGGAAGCATTGGCTCAAGGGTGAGGGAACATGTGACTCAGTGCGGTTTCCTAAACCCTGAGCACCGAGCATCTGGATAGAGAATGCCACTTCAAGCAGCCTGATGCACGGAGAGAGAAGCTTTCTCAGTTATGTGTGATGAACAGTAAGAGAAGTGTCCTTCGCTGAACACTAAGAAAGAGCACATTAGAGAAAACCTTCCAAATCCCATCTACCTTCATGAAGATGGAGGTATTTTTCAAAAGTGTGCATGAAAACACAAGGAAGGTGCATAGGATCACTTAAGAACACCCTTTGGAAAAGATCATCCCAACTCACATCTTCTAAAATGAACACAGACGAACTTGCAGAAGTGTTAGTGAAGGCATCAGGAGAGGTTCTAGCTTAGCAGCCGTGAGAACCAAGTCTGTGTTGTAGGAAGGCAACATCGATTTAATATCGTGAACCATGAATAAACACGCGTTTCCCTGTACGTGACAACGATAAAAAGCGATAAAAAAGCGATAAAAAAGCGAAAAAAACTGCCATAGAAGAAACTCTCAGTAAGAAGAGTGTAAGCAAATGGTATTCCAACTCAGATCGTCTGTCGTGATGATGGAAGCATGTTTCAGAGTGTGAATTAAAGTGCAAAGGAATGTGCTGTTAACCAATCCTTGATAAATAAAACTATATCGAAGCCATCTTCCCTCTCACGTCTTCGGACGTGACTATGAAACCTTTTGCTCAGCGGTGTAAGGAAATATAAGGAAAGTGCCACAGACTGAAATCTATGAAAGAACGCCGTACACAAAGCATCTTGCATCCCACAATCTTCAGTCATGAGAACGGAAGCATGGGTAAAAGTGTGGAGGAAAACATCAACAGAAAGCAGTTTGCTTAACTCTGTAGAAGGGCACACTCTGCAGCCACCACGTCTCAACTCACCACTCCTGTGGTGAAGATGGAAGCCTTGGCAAGAGTGTGCACGAGCACGTAAAGAAAGGGCGGTCCAGTTAATTCTGAGACCCAAATCTGTGTAGATAGACTACAACACCGAACCCACCTCCTGACGAATGAATCAACCAGGGATTTCTTCCCTGTGTGTGAACCTTAAGGAAAGTGCCATAAACTTAATAGGCGTTGAGAACACTGGATCGATAGCATCTTACCACCCACAGCTTCAGTCAGGTAGATAGCAATATTTGCCACGTTGTGTTGAACGCAGAAGGAAAGTGGCTGAGATTAAACTTCGAGAAAGCACCATGCCGAATTGATCCTTCGAGGCATGTGTTCTTTCATGATGATGGAATCATGTTTCAGACTGTGAATTAAAGTGCAAGGAATGGGCCGTTAACCAATACTGGAGAAATAACACTGTATCGAAGCCATCTTCCCTCTCACGTCTTCGGACGTGACTATGAAACCTTTTGCTCAGCGGTGTAAGGAAATATAAAGAAAGTGCCACAGACTGAAATCTATGAAAGAACGCCGTACACAAAGCATCTTGCATCCCACAATCTTCAGTCATGAGAACGGAAGCATGGGTAAACGTGTGGAGGAAAACTTCAACAGAAAGCAGTTTGCTTAACTCTGTAGAAGGGCACTCTGCAGCCACCACGTCTCAACTCACCACTCCTGTGGTGAAGATGGAAACCTTGGCAAGAGTGTGCACGAGCACGTAAAGAAAGGGCCGTCCAGTTAATTCTGAGACCCAAATCTGTGTAGATAGACTACAACACCGAACCCACCTCCTGACGAATGAATCAACCAGGGATTTCTTCCCTGTGTGTGGAACCTTAAGGAAAGTGCCATAAACTTAACAGGAGATGAGAACACTGGATCGATTGCTTCTTACAACCCACGGCTTCTCTCTCGTAGACATAAACATTTGCCACGTTGGGTTGAAAGCAGAAGGAAAGTGGCTGAGACTTTGCTTCGAGAGAGGATCTTACCAAATCGATCCTTCGGGGCATGTCTTCTATCGTGTAGTGGGAAGCATTCAGATAAGTGCGTTTCTCAGCATAAAGAAATGATTGTACACTTAACATTTGGAAAGAATTCTGTGGAAACCATCTGAAACTCACGTTTTCTCTCATGAACCTGGAAGCATTGGCTCAAGGGTGAGGGAACATGTGACTCAGTGCGGTTTCCTAAACCCTGAGCACCGAGCCTCTGGTTAGAGAATGCCACTTCAAGCATCCTGATGCATGGAGAGAGAAGTTTTGTCAACTATCTGTATTGAACGGTAAGAGAAGTGCCCTGCCGGGAACACTAAGAGAGAGCGCCATCTAGAGACAACCTTCCAACTTCCATCTACCTTCATGAAGATGGATGTATTTTCCAAAAGTTTGTATTAAAACACAAGGCACGTGCTGTATGCTCACATAAGAACACCCTTTGTAGAAGATCTTCCAACTCACATCTTCTGTAATGAAGATGGAAGTACTTGCAGAAGTGTGAGTGAACGCCTCAGGAGAGGTTCTAGCTAAGTAGCATTGAGAACCAAGTCTGTGTTGTAGGAAGGCAACAACGATCTAACGTCGTTACCCATGAATACGCACGCATTTCCCAAAACGTGTGTTGAAACTTCAGGAAAATGCCATAGACGTAACCCTCAGTAAGGAGAGGGAATGCAAAGTGTCTTCTACCTCCCGTCTGTCACGATGATGGAAGCTTGTTTCAGAGTGTGAATTTAAGGGTAAGGAAAGGGCCGTTAACCGATCTTTGAGAAAGATCACTGTATCGAAGCCATCTCCCATCTCACATCTTCGGATGTGAAGATGAAAACTTTTGCACAGGGGTGTAAGGAAATATAAGGAAAGTGCCACAGACTGAAATCTATGAAAGAACGCCGTACAGAAAGCATCTTGCATCCCGCAATCTTCAGTCATGAGAACGGAAGCATGTGCAAAAGTGTACAAAAACATCAACATAAAGCACTCTGCTTAACGTGGTAGAAGAACACTGTGCAGCCACCATGTCTCAACTCATCACTCCTGTCGTGAAGATGGAGCTTTGTAAGGAAAGGGTAGTTAAGCAATCTTTGAGAAAGAATACTGTGTCGAAGCCATCTTCCCTCTCACGTCTTCAGACGTGAATACGTAACCGTTTGCACAGGGATGTAAGGAAATATAAGGAAAGTGCCACAGACTGAAATCTATGAAAGAACGCCGTACACAAAGCATCTTGCATCCCACAATCTTCAGTCATGAGAACGGAAGCATGGGTAAAAGTGTGGAGGAAAACATCAACAGAAAGCAGTTTGCTTAACTCTGTTAGAAGGGCACTCTGCAGCCACCACGTCTCAACTCACCACTCCTGTGGTGAAGATGGAAGCCTTGGCAAGAGTGTGCACGAGCACGTAAAGAAAGGGCCGTCCAGTTAATTCTGAGACCCAAATCTGTGTAGATAGACTACAACACCGAACCCACCTCCTGACGAATGAATCAACCAGGGATTTCTTCCCTTTGTGTGGAACCTTAAGGAAAGTGCCATAAACTTAGGTGTTGAGAACACTGGATCGATAGCATCTTACAACCCAGAGCTTCTGCCACGTAGACATAAATATTTGCCACGTTGGGTTGAAAGCAGAAGGAAAGTGGCTGAGACTTTGCTTCGAGAGAGGATCTTACCGAATCCATCCTTCGAGGGATGTCTTCTAACGTGTAGTGGGAAGCATTCAGATAAGTGTATTTCTCAGCATAAAGAAATGATTGTACACTTAACCTTTGGAACGAATTCCGTGGAAACCATCGGAAAACCACATTTTCTCTCATGAACCTGGAAGCATTGGCTCAAGGGTGAGGGAACATGTGACTCAGTGCGGTTTCCTAAACCCTGAGCACCGAGCATCTGGATAGAGAATGCCACTTCAAGCAGCCTGATGCACGGAGAGAGAAGCTTTCTCAGTTATGTGTGATGAACAGTAAGAGAAGTGTCCTTCGCTGAACACTAAGAAAGAGCACATTAGAGAAAACCTTCCAAATCCCATCTACCTTCATGAAGATGGAGGTATTTTTCAAAAGTGTGCATGAAAACACAAGGAAGGTGCATAGGATCACTTAAGAACACCCTTTGGAAAAGATCATCCCAACTCACATCTTCTAAAATGAACACAGACGAACTTGCAGAAGTGTTAGTGAAGGCATCAGGAGAGGTTCTAGCTTAGCAGCTGTGAGAACCAAGTCTGTGTTGTAGGAAGGCAACATCGATTTAATATCGTGAACCATGAATAAACACGCGTTTCCCTGTACGTGACAACGATAAAAAGCGATAAAAAAGCGATAAAAAAGCGAAAAAAACTGCCATAGAAGAAACTCTCAGTAAGAAGAGTGTAAGCAAATGGTATTCCAACTCAGATCGTCTGTCGTGATGATGGAAGCATGTTTCAGAGTGTGAATTAAAGTGCAAAGGAATGTGCTGTTAACCAATCCTTGATAAATAAAACTATATCGAAGCCATCTTCCCTCTCACGTCTTCGGACGTGACTATGAAACCTTTTGCTCAGCGGTGTAAGGAAATATAAGGAAAGTGCCACAGACTGAAATCTATGAAAGAACGCCGTACACAAAGCATCTTGCATCCCACAATCTTCAGTCATGAGAACGGAAGCATGGGTAAAAGTGTGGAGGAAAACATCAACAGAAAGCAGTTTGCTTAACTCTGTAGAAGGGCACTCTGCAGCCACCACGTCTCAACTCACCACTCCTGTGGTGAAGATGGAAGCCTTGGCAAGAGTGTGCACGAGCACGTAAAGAAAGGGCCGTCCAGTTAATTCTGAGACCCAAATCTGTGTAGATAGACTACAACACCGAACCCACCTCCTGACGAATGAATCAACCAGGGATTTCTTCCCTGTGTGTGAACCTTAAGGAAAGTGCCATAAACTTAATAGGCGTTGAGAACACTGGATCGATAGCATCTTACCACCCACAGCTTCAGTCAGGTAGGTAGCAATATTTGCCACGTTGTGTTGAACGCAGAAGGAAAGTGGCTGAGATTAAACTTCGAGAAAGCACCATGCCGAATTGATCCTTCGAGGCATGTGTTCTTTCATGATGATGGAATCATGTTTCAGACTGTGAATTAAAGTGCAAGGAATGGGCCGTTAACCAATACTGGAGAAATAACACTGTATCGAAGCCATCTTCCCTCTCACGTCTTCGGACGTGACTATGAAACCTTTTGCTCAGCGGTGTAAGGAAATATAAGGAAAGTGCCACAGACTGAAATCTATGAAAGAACGCCGTACACAAAGCATCTTGCATCCCACACTCTTCAGTCATGAGAACGGAAGCATGGGTAAACGTGTGGAGGAAAACTTCAACAGAAAGCAGTTTGCTTAACTCTGTAGAAGGGCACTCTGCAGCCACCACGTCTCAACTCACCACTCCTGTGGTGAAGATGGAAACCTTGGCAAGAGTGTGCACGAGCACGTAAAGAAAGGGCCGTCCAGTTAATTCTGAGACCCAAATCTGTGTAGATAGACTACAACACCGAACCCACCTCCTGACGAATGAATCAACCAGGGATTTCTTCCCTGTGTGTGGAACCTTAAGGAAAGTGCCATAAACTTAACAGGAGATGAGAACACTGGATCGATTGCTTCTTACAACCCACGGCTTCTCTCTCGTAGACATAAACATTTGCCACGTTGGGTTGAAAGCAGAAGGAAAGTGGCTGAGACTTTGCTTCGAGAGAGGATCTTACCAAATCGATCCTTCGAGGCATGTCTTCTATCGTGTAGTGGGAAGCATTCAGATAAGTGCGTTTCTCAGCATAAAGAAATGATTGTACACTTAACATTTGGAAAGAATTCTGTGGAAACCATCTGAAACTCACGTTTTCTCTCATGAACCTGGAAGCATTGGCTCAAGGGTGAGGGAACATGTGACTCAGTGCGGTTTCCTAAACCCTGAGCACCGAGCCTCTGGTTAGAGAATGCCACTTCAAGCATCCTGATGCATGGAGAGAGAAGTTTTGTCAACTATCTGTATTGAACGGTAAGAGAAGTGCCCTGCCGGGAACACTAAGAGAGAGCGCCATCTAGAGACAACCTTCCAACTTCCATCTACCTTCATGAAGATGGATGTATTTTCCAAAAGTTTGTATTAAAACACAAGGCACGTGCTGTATGCTCACATAAGAACACCCTTTGTAGAAGATCTTCCAACTCACATCTTCTGTAATGAAGATGGAAGTACTTGCAGAAGTGTGAGTGAACGCCTCAGGAGAGGTTCTAGCTAAGTAGCATTGAGAACCAAGTCTGTGTTGTAGGAAGGCAACAACGATCTAACGTCGTTACCCATGAATACGCACGCATTTCCCAAAACGTGTGTTGAAACTTCAGGAAAATGCCATAGACGTAACCCTCAGTAAGGAGAGGGAATGCAAAGTGTCTTCTACCTCCCGTCTGTCACGATGATGGAAGCTTGTTTCAGAGTGTGAATTTAAGGATAAGGAAAGGGCCGTTAACCGATCTTTGAGAAAGATCACTGTATCGAAGCCATCTTCCATCTCACATCTTCGGATGTGAAGATGAAAACTTTTGCACAGGGGTGTAAGGAAATATAAGGAAAGTGCCACAGACTGAAATCTATGAAAGAACGCCGTACAGAAAGCATCTTGCATCCCGCAATCTTCAGTCATGAGAACGGAAGCATGTGCAAAAGTGTACAAAAACATCAACATAAAGCACTCTGCTTAACGTGGTAGAAGAACACTGTGCAGCCACCATGTCTCAACTCATCACCCCTGTCGTGAAGATGGAGCTTTGTAAGGAAAGGGTAGTTAAGCAATCTTTGAGAAAGAATACTGTGTTGAAGCCATCTTCCCTCTCACGTCTTCAGACGTGAATACGTAACCGTTTGCACAGGGATGTAAGGAAATATAAGGAAAGTGCCACAGACTGAAATCTATGAAAGAACGCCGTACACAAAGCATCTTGCATCCCACAATCTTCAGTCATGAGAACGGAAGCATGGGTAAAAGTGTGGAGGAAAACATCAACAGAAAGCAGTTTGCTTAACTCTGTTAGAAGGGCACTCTGCAGCCACCACGTCTCAACTCACCACTCCTGTGGTGAAGATGGAAGCCTTGGCAAGAGTGTGCACGAGCACGTAAAGAAAGGGCCGTCCAGTTAATTCTGAGACCCAAATCTGTGTAGATAGACTACAACACCGAACCCACCTCCTGACGAATGAATCAACCAGGGATTTCTTCCCTTTGTGTGGAACCTTAAGGAAAGTGCCATAAAAGGTGTTGAGAACACTGGATCGATAGCATCTTACAACCCAGAGCTTCTGCCACGTAGACATAAATATTTGCCACGTTGGGTTGAAAGCAGAAGGAAAGTGGCTGAGACTTTGCTTCGAGAGAGGATCTTACCAAATCCATCCTTCGAGGGATGTCTTCTAACGTGTAGTGGGAAGCATTCAGATAAGTGTATTTCTCAGCATAAAGAAATGATTGTACACTTAACCTTTGGAACGAATTCCGTGGAAACCATCGGAAAACCACATTTTCTCTCATGAACCTGGAAGCATTGGCTCAAGGGTGAGGGAACATGTGACTCAGTGCGGTTTCCTAAACCCTGAGCACCGAGCATCTGGATAGAGAATGCCACTTCAAGCAGCCTGATGCACGGAGAGAGAAGCTTTCTCAGTTATGTGTGATGAACAGTAAGAGAAGTGTCCTTCGCTGAACACTAAGAAAGAGCACATTAGAGAAAACCTTCCAAATCCCATCTACCTTCATGAAGATGGAGGTATTTTTCAAAAGTGTGCATGAAAACACAAGGAAGGTGCATAGGATCACTTAAGAACACCCTTTGGAAAAGATCATCCCAACTCACATCTTCTAAAATGAACACAGACGAACTTGCAGAAGTGTTAGTGAAGGCATCAGGAGAGGTTCTAGCTTAGCAGCTGTGAGAACCAAGTCTGTGTTGTAGGAAGGCAACATCGATTTAATATCGTGAACCATGAATAAACACGCGTTTCCCTGTACGTGTCAACGATAAAAAGCGATAAAAAAGCGATAAAAAAGCGAAAAAAACTGCCATAGAAGAAACTCTCAGTAAGAAGAGTGTAAGCAAATGGTATTCCAACTCAGATCGTCTGTCGTGATGATGGAAGCATGTTTCAGAGTGTGAATTAAAGTGCAAAGGAATGTGCTGTTAACCAATCCTTGATAAATAAAACTATATCGAAGCCATCTTCCCTCTCACGTCTTCGGACGTGACTATGAAACCTTTTGCTCAGCGGTGTAAGGAAATATAAGGAAAGTGCCACAGACTGAAATCTATGAAAGAACGCCGTACACAAAGCATCTTGCATCCCACAATCTTCAGTCATGAGAACGGAAGCATGGGTAAAAGTGTGGAGGAAAACATCAACAGAAAGCAGTTTGCTTAACTCTGTAGAAGGGCACACTCTGCAGCCACCACGTCTCAACTCACCACTCCTGTGGTGAAGATGGAAGCCTTGGCAAGAGTGTGCACGAGCACGTAAAGAAAGGGCCGTCCAGTTAATTCTGAGACCCAAATCTGTGTAGATAGACTACAACACCGAACCCACCTCCTGACGAATGAATCAACCAGGGATTTCTTCCCTGTGTGTGAACCTTAAGGAAAGTGCCATAAACTTAATAGGCGTTGAGAACACTGGATCGATAGCATCTTACCACCCACAGCTTCAGTCAGGTAGATAGCAATATTTGCCACGTTGTGTTGAACGCAGAAGGAAAGTGGCTGAGATTAAACTTCGAGAAAGCACCATGCCGAATTGATCCTTCGAGGCATGTGTTCTTTCATGATGATGGAATCATGTTTCAGACTGTGAATTAAAGTGCAAGGAATGGGCCGTTAACCAATACTGGAGAAATAACACTGTATCGAAGCCATCTTCCCTCTCACGTCTTCGGACGTGACTATGAAACCTTTTGCTCAGCGGTGTAAGGAAATATAAAGAAAGTGCCACAGACTGAAATCTATGAAAGAACGCCGTACACAAAGCATCTTGCATCCCACAATCTTCAGTCATGAGAACGGAAGCATGGGTAAACGTGTGGAGGAAAACTTCAACAGAAAGCAGTTTGCTTAACTCTGTAGAAGGGCACTCTGCAGCCACCACGTCTCAACTCACCACTCCTGTGGTGAAGATGGAAACCTTGGCAAGAGTGTGCACGAGCACGTAAAGAAAGGGCCGTCCAGTTAATTCTGAGACCCAAATCTGTGTAGATAGACTACAACACCGAACCCACCTCCTGACGAATGAATCAACCAGGGATTTCTTCCCTGTGTGTGGAACCTTAAGGAAAGTGCCATAAACTTAACAGGAGATGAGAACACTGGATCGATTGCTTCTTACAACCCACGGCTTCTCTCTCGTAGACATAAACATTTGCCACGTTGGGTTGAAAGCAGAAGGAAAGTGGCTGAGACTTTGCTTCGAGAGAGGATCTTACCAAATCGATCCTTCGGGGCATGTCTTCTATCGTGTAGTGGGAAGCATTCAGATAAGTGCGTTTCTCAGCATAAAGAAATGATTGTACACTTAACATTTGGAAAGAATTCTGTGGAAACCATCTGAAACTCACGTTTTCTCTCATGAACCTGGAAGCATTGGCTCAAGGGTGAGGGAACATGTGACTCAGTGCGGTTTCCTAAACCCTGAGCACCGAGCCTCTGGTTAGAGAATGCCACTTCAAGCATCCTGATGCATGGAGAGAGAAGTTTTGTCAACTATCTGTATTGAACGGTAAGAGAAGTGCCCTGCCGGGAACACTAAGAGAGAGCGCCATCTAGAGACAACCTTCCAACTTCCATCTACCTTCATGAAGATGGATGTATTTTCCAAAAGTTTGTATTAAAACACAAGGCACGTGCTGTATGCTCACATAAGAACACCCTTTGTAGAAGATCTTCCAACTCACATCTTCTGTAATGAAGATGGAAGTACTTGCAGAAGTGTGAGTGAACGCCTCAGGAGAGGTTCTAGCTAAGTAGCATTGAGAACCAAGTCTGTGTTGTAGGAAGGCAACAACGATCTAACGTCGTTACCCATGAATACGCACGCATTTCCCAAAACGTGTGTTGAAACTTCAGGAAAATGCCATAGACGTAACCCTCAGTAAGGAGAGGGAATGCAAAGTGTCTTCTACCTCCCGTCTGTCACGATGATGGAAGCTTGTTTCAGAGTGTGAATTTAAGGGTAAGGAAAGGGCCGTTAACCGATCTTTGAGAAAGATCACTGTATCGAAGCCATCTTCCATCTCACATCTTCGGATGTGAAGATGAAAACTTTTGCACAGGGGTGTAAGGAAATATAAGGAAAGTGCCACAGACTGAAATCTATGAAAGAACGCCGTACAGAAAGCATCTTGCATCCCGCAATCTTCAGTCATGAGAACGGAAGCATGTGCAAAAGTGTACAAAAACATCAACATAAAGCACTCTGCTTAACGTGGTAGAAGAACACTGTGCAGCCACCATGTCTCAACTCATCACTCCTGTCGTGAAGATGGAGCTTTGTAAGGAAAGGGTAGTTAAGCAATCTTTGAGAAAGAATACTGTGTCGAAGCCATCTTCCCTCTCACGTCTTCAGACGTGAATACGTAACCGTTTGCACAGGGATGTAAGGAAATATAAGGAAAGTGCCACAGACTGAAATCTATGAAAGAACGCCGTACACAAAGCATCTTGCATCCCACAATCTTCAGTCATGAGAACGGAAGCATGGGTAAAAGTGTGGAGGAAAACATCAACAGAAAGCAGTTTGCTTAACTCTGTTAGAAGGGCACTCTGCAGCCACCACGTCTCAACTCACCACTCCTGTGGTGAAGATGGAAGCCTTGGCAAGAGTGTGCACGAGCACGTAAAGAAAGGGCCGTCCAGTTAATTCTGAGACCCAAATCTGTGTAGATAGACTACAACACCGAACCCACCTCCTGACGAATGAATCAACCAGGGATTTCTTCCCTTTGTGTGGAACCTTAAGGAAAGTGCCATAAAAGGTGTTGAGAACACTGGATCGATAGCATCTTACAACCCAGAGCTTCTGCCACGTAGACATAAATATTTGCCACGTTGGGTTGAAAGCAGAAGGAAAGTGGCTGAGACTTTGCTTCGAGAGAGGATCTTACCAAATCCATCCTTCGAGGGATGTCTTCTAACGTGTAGTGGGAAGCATTCAGATAAGTGTATTTCTCAGCATAAAGAAATGATTGTACACTTAACCTTTGGAACGAATTCCGTGGAAACCATCGGAAAACCACATTTTCTCTCATGAACCTGGAAGCATTGGCTCAAGGGTGAGGGAACATGTGACTCAGTGCGGTTTCCTAAACCCTGAGCACCGAGCATCTGGCTAGAGAATGCCACTTCAAGCAGCCTGATGCACGGAGAGAGAAGCTTTCTCAGTTATGTGTGATGAACAGTAAGAGAAGTGTCCTTCGCTGAACACTAAGAAAGAGCACATTAGAGAAAACCTTCCAAATCCCATCTACCTTCATGAAGATGGAGGTATTTTTCAAAAGTGTGCATGAAAACACAAGGAAGGTGCATAGGATCACTTAAGAACACCCTTTGGAAAAGATCATCCCAACTCACATCTTCTAAAATGAACACAGACGAACTTGCAGAAGTGTAAGTGAAGGCATCAGGAGAGGTTCTAGCTTAGCAGCTGTGAGAACCAAGTCTGTGTTGTAGGAAGGCAACATCGATTTAATATCGTGAACCATGAATAAACACGCGTTTCCCTGTACGTGTCAACGATAAAAAGCGATAAAAAAGCGATAAAAAAGCGAAAAAAACTGCCATAGAAGAAACTCTCAGTAAGAAGAGTGTAAGCAAATGGTATTCCAACTCAGATCGTCTGTCGTGATGATGGAAGCATGTTTCAGAGTGTGAATTAAAGTGCAAAGGAATGTGCTGTTAACCAATCCTTGATAAATAAAACTATATCGAAGCCATCTTCCCTCTCACGTCTTCGGACGTGACTATGAAACCTTTTGCTCAGCGGTGTAAGGAAATATAAGGAAAGTGCCACAGACTGAAATCTATGAAAGAACGCCGTACACAAAGCATCTTGCATCCCACAATCTTCAGTCATGAGAACGGAAGCATGGGTAAAAGTGTGGAGGAAAACATCAACAGAAAGCAGTTTGCTTAACTCTGTAGAAGGGCACACTCTGCAGCCACCACGTCTCAACTCACCACTCCTGTGGTGAAGATGGAAGCCTTGGCAAGAGTGTGCACGAGCACGTAAAGAAAGGGCCGTCCAGTTAATTCTGAGACCCAAATCTGTGTAGATAGACTACAACACCGAACCCACCTCCTGACGAATGAATCAACCAGGGATTTCTTCCCTGTGTGTGAACCTTAAGGAAAGTGCCATAAACTTAATAGGCGTTGAGAACACTGGATCGATAGCATCTTACCACCCACAGCTTCAGTCAGGTAGATAGCAATATTTGCCACGTTGTGTTGAACGCAGAAGGAAAGTGGCTGAGATTAAACTTCGAGAAAGCACCATGCCGAATTGATCCTTCGAGGCATGTGTTCTTTCATGATGATGGAATCATGTTTCAGACTGTGAATTAAAGTGCAAGGAATGGGCCGTTAACCAATACTGGAGAAATAACACTGTATCGAAGCCATCTTCCCTCTCACGTCTTCGGACGTGACTATGAAACCTTTTGCTCAGCGGTGTAAGGAAATATAAGGAAAGTGCCACAGACTGAAATCTATGAAAGAACGCCGTACACAAAGCATCTTGCATCCCACAATCTTCAGTCATGAGAACGGAAGCATGGGTAAACGTGTGGAGGAAAACTTCAACAGAAAGCAGTTTGCTTAACTCTGTAGAAGGGCACTCTGCAGCCACCACGTCTCAACTCACCACTCCTGTGGTGAAGATGGAAACCTTGGCAAGAGTGTGCACGAGCACGTAAAGAAAGGGCCGTCCAGTTAATTCTGAGACCCAAATCTGTGTAGATAGACTACAACACCGAACCCACCTCCTGACGAATGAATCAACCAGGGATTTCTTCCCTGTGTGTGGAACCTTAAGGAAAGTGCCATAAACTTAACAGGAGATGAGAACACTGGATCGATTGCTTCTTACAACCCACGGCTTCTCTCTCGTAGACATAAACATTTGCCACGTTGGGTTGAAAGCAGAAGGAAAGTGGCTGAGACTTTGCTTCGAGAGAGGATCTTACCAAATCGATCCTTCGGGGCATGTCTTCTATCGTGTAGTGGGAAGCATTCAGATAAGTGCGTTTCTCAGCATAAAGAAATGATTGTACACTTAACATTTGGAAAGAATTCTGTGGAAACCATCTGAAACTCACGTTTTCTCTCATGAACCTGGAAGCATTGGCTCAAGGGTGAGGGAACATGTGACTCAGTGCGGTTTCCTAAACCCTGAGCACCGAGCCTCTGGTTAGAGAATGCCACTTCAAGCATCCTGATGCATGGAGAGAGAAGTTTTGTCAACTATCTGTATTGAACGGTAAGAGAAGTGCCCTGCCGGGAACACTAAGAGAGAGCGCCATCTAGAGACAACCTTCCAACTTCCATCTACCTTCATGAAGATGGATGTATTTTCCAAAAGTTTGTATTAAAACACAAGGCACGTGCTGTATGCTCACATAAGAACACCCTTTGTAGAAGATCTTCCAACTCACATCTTCTGTAATGAAGATGGAAGTACTTGCAGAAGTGTGAGTGAACGCCTCAGGAGAGGTTCTAGCTAAGTAGCATTGAGAACCAAGTCTGTGTTGTAGGAAGGCAACAACGATCTAACGTCGTTACCCATGAATACGCACGCATTTCCCAAAACGTGTGTTGAAACTTCAGGAAAATGCCATAGACGTAACCCTCAGTAAGGAGAGGGAATGCAAAGTGTCTTCTACCTCCCGTCTGTCACGATGATGGAAGCTTGTTTCAGAGTGTGAATTTAAGGGTAAGGAAAGGGCCGTTAACCGATCTTTGAGAAAGATCACTGTATCGAAGCCATCTTCCATCTCACATCTTCGGATGTGAAGATGAAAACTTTTGCACAGGGGTGTAAGGAAATATAAGGAAAGTGCCACAGACTGAAATCTATGAAAGAACGCCGTACAGAAAGCATCTTGCATCCCGCAATCTTCAGTCATGAGAACGGAAGCATGTGCAAAAGTGTACAAAAACATCAACATAAAGCACTCTGCTTAACGTGGTAGAAGAACACTGTGCAGCCACCATGTCTCAACTCATCACTCCTGTCGTGAAGATGGAGCTTTGTAAGGAAAGGGTAGTTAAGCAATCTTTGAGAAAGAATACTGTGTCGAAGCCATCTTCCCTCTCACGTCTTCAGACGTGAATACGTAACCGTTTGCACAGGGATGTAAGGAAATATAAGGAAAGTGCCACAGACTGAAATCTATGAAAGAACGCCGTACACAAAGCATCTTGCATCCCACAATCTTCAGTCATGAGAACGGAAGCATGGGTAAAAGTGTGGAGGAAAACATCAACAGAAAGCAGTTTGCTTAACTCTGTTAGAAGGGCACTCTGCAGCCACCACGTCTCAACTCACCACTCCTGTGGTGAAGATGGAAGCCTTGGCAAGAGTGTGCACGAGCACGTAAAGAAAGGGCCGTCCAGTTAATTCTGAGACCCAAATCTGTGTAGATAGACTACAACACCGAACCCACCTCCTGACGAATGAATCAACCAGGGATTTCTTCCCTTTGTGTGGAACCTTAAGGAAAGTGCCATAAAAGGTGTTGAGAACACTGGATCGATAGCATCTTACAACCCAGAGCTTCTGCCACGTAGACATAAATATTTGCCACGTTGGGTTGAAAGCAGAAGGAAAGTGGCTGAGACTTTGCTTCGAGAGAGGATCTTACCGAATCCATCCTTCGAGGGATGTCTTCTAACGTGTAGTGGGAAGCATTCAGATAAGTGTATTTCTCAGCATAAAGAAATGATTGTACACTTAACCTTTGGAACGAATTCCGTGGAAACCATCGGAAAACCACATTTTCTCTCATGAACCTGGAAGCATTGGCTCAAGGGTGAGGGAACATGTGACTCAGTGCGGTTTCCTAAACCCTGAGCACCGAGCATCTGGATAGAGAATGCCACTTCAAGCAGCCTGATGCACGGAGAGAGAAGCTTTCTCAGTTATGTGTGATGAACAGTAAGAGAAGTGTCCTTCGCTGAACACTAAGAAAGAGCACATTAGAGAAAACCTTCCAAATCCCATCTACCTTCATGAAGATGGAGGTATTTTTCAAAAGTGTGCATGAAAACACAAGGAAGGTGCATAGGATCACTTAAGAACACCCTTTGGAAAAGATCATCCCAACTCACATCTTCTAAAATGAACACAGACGAACTTGCAGAAGTGTTAGTGAAGGCATCAGGAGAGGTTCTAGCTTAGCAGCTGTGAGAACCAAGTCTGTGTTGTAGGAAGGCAACATCGATTTAATATCGTGAACCATGAATAAACACGCGTTTCCCTGTACGTGACAACGATAAAAAGCGATAAAAAAGCGATAAAAAAGCGAAAAAAACTGCCATAGAAGAAACTCTCAGTAAGAAGAGTGTAAGCAAATGGTATTCCAACTCAGATCGTCTGTCGTGATGATGGAAGCATGTTTCAGAGTGTGAATTAAAGTGCAAAGGAATGTGCTGTTAACCAATCCTTGATAAATAAAACTATATCGAAGCCATCTTCCCTCTCACGTCTTCGGACGTGACTATGAAACCTTTTGCACAGGGGTGTAAGGAAATATAAGGAAAGTGCCCCAGACTGAAATCTATGAAAGAACGCCGTACACAAAGCATCTTGCATCCCACAATCTTCAGTCATGAGAACGGAAGCATGGGTAAACGTGTGGAGGAAAACTTCAACAGAAAGCAGTTTGCTTAACTCTGTAGAAGGGCACTCTGCAGCCACCACGTCTCAACTCACCACTCCTGTGGTGAAGATGGAAACCTTGGCAAGAGTGTGCACGAGCACGTAAAGAAAGGGCCGTCCAGTTAATTCTGAGACCCAAATCTGTGTAGATAGACTACAACACCGAACCCACCTCCTGACGAATGAATCAACCAGGGATTTCTTCCCTGTGTGTGGAACCTTAAGGAAAGTGCCATAAACTTAACAGGAGATGAGAACACTGGATCGATTGCTTCTTACAACCCACGGCTTCTCTCTCGTAGACATAAACATTTGCCACGTTGGGTTGAAAGCAGAAGGAAAGTGGCTGAGACTTTGCTTCGAGAGAGGATCTTACCAAATCGATCCTTCGGGGCATGTCTTCTATCGTGTAGTGGGAAGCATTCAGATAAGTGCGTTTCTCAGCATAAAGAAATGATTGTACACTTAACATTTGGAAAGAATTCTGTGGAAACCATCTGAAACTCACGTTTTCTCTCATGAACCTGGAAGCATTGGCTCAAGGGTGAGGGAACATGTGACTCAGTGCGGTTTCCTAAACCCTGAGCACCGAGCCTCTGGTTAGAGAATGCCACTTCAAGCATCCTGATGCATGGAGAGAGAAGTTTTGTCAACTATCTGTATTGAACGGTAAGAGAAGTGCCCTGCCGGGAACACTAAGAGAGAGCGCCATCTAGAGACAACCTTCCAACTTCCATCTACCTTCATGAAGATGGATGTATTTTCCAAAAGTTTGTATTAAAACACAAGGCACGTGCTGTATGCTCACATAAGAACACCCTTTGTAGAAGATCTTCCAACTCACATCTTCTGTAATGAAGATGGAAGTACTTGCAGAAGTGTGAGTGAACGCCTCAGGAGAGGTTCTAGCTAAGTAGCATTGAGAACCAAGTCTGTGTTGTAGGAAGGCAACAACGATCTAACGTCGTTACCCATGAATACGCACGCATTTCCCAAAACGTGTGTTGAAACTTCAGGAAAATGCCATAGACGTAACCCTCAGTAAGGAGAGGGAATGCAAAGTGTCTTCTACCTCCCGTCTGTCACGATGATGGAAGCTTGTTTCAGAGTGTGAATTTAAGGGTAAGGAAAGGGCCGTTAACCGATCTTTGAGAAAGATCACTGTATCGAAGCCATCTTCCATCTCACATCTTCGGATGTGAAGATGAAAACTTTTGCACAGGGGTGTAAGGAAATATAAGGAAAGTGCCACAGACTGAAATCTATGAAAGAACGCCGTACAGAAAGCATCTTGCATCCCGCAATCTTCAGTCATGAGAACGGAAGCATGTGCAAAAGTGTACAAAAACATCAACATAAAGCACTCTGCTTAACGTGGTAGAAGAACACTGTGCAGCCACCATGTCTCAACTCATCACTCCTGTCGTGAAGATGGAGCTTTGTAAGGAAAGGGTAGTTAAGCAATCTTTGAGAAAGAATACTGTGTCGAAGCCATCTTCCCTCTCACGTCTTCAGACGTGAATACGTAACCGTTTGCACAGGGATGTAAGGAAATATAAGGAAAGTGCCACAGACTGAAATCTATGAAAGAACGCCGTACACAAAGCATCTTGCATCCCACAATCTTCAGTCATGAGAACGGAAGCATGGGTAAAAGTGTGGAGGAAAACATCAACAGAAAGCAGTTTGCTTAACTCTGTTAGAAGGGCACTCTGCAGCCACCACGTCTCAACTCACCACTCCTGTGGTGAAGATGGAAGCCTTGGCAAGAGTGTGCACGAGCACGTAAAGAAAGGGCCGTCCAGTTAATTCTGAGACCCAAATCTGTGTAGATAGACTACAACACCGAACCCACCTCCTGACGAATGAATCAACCAGGGATTTCTTCCCTTTGTGTGGAACCTTAAGGAAAGTGCCATAAAAGGTGTTGAGAACACTGGATCGATAGCATCTTACAACCCAGAGCTTCTGCCACGTAGACATAAATATTTGCCACGTTGGGTTGAAAGCAGAAGGAAAGTGGCTGAGACTTTGCTTCGAGAGAGGATCTTACCGAATCCATCCTTCGAGGGATGTCTTCTAACGTGTAGTGGGAAGCATTCAGATAAGTGTATTTCTCAGCATAAAGAAATGATTGTACACTTAACCTTTGGAACGAATTCCGTGGAAACCATCGGAAAACCACATTTTCTCTCATGAACCTGGAAGCATTGGCTCAAGGGTGAGGGAACATGTGACTCAGTGCGGTTTCCTAAACCCTGAGCACCGAGCATCTGGATAGAGAATGCCACTTCAAGCAGCCTGATGCACGGAGAGAGAAGCTTTCTCAGTTATGTGTGATGAACAGTAAGAGAAGTGTCCTTCGCTGAACACTAAGAAAGAGCACATTAGAGAAAACCTTCCAAATCCCATCTACCTTCATGAAGATGGAGGTATTTTTCAAAAGTGTGCATGAAAACACAAGGAAGGTGCATAGGATCACTTAAGAACACCCTTTGGAAAAGATCATCCCAACTCACATCTTCTAAAATGAACACAGACGAACTTGCAGAAGTGTTAGTGAAGGCATCAGGAGAGGTTCTAGCTTAGCAGCTGTGAGAACCAAGTCTGTGTTGTAGGAAGGCAACATCGATTTAATATCGTGAACCATGAATAAACACGCGTTTCCCTGTACGTGTCAACGATAAAAAGCGATAAAAAAGCGATAAAAAAGCGAAAAAAACTGCCATAGAAGAAACTCTCAGTAAGAAGAGTGTAAGCAAATGGTATTCCAACTCAGATCGTCTGTCGTGATGATGGAAGCATGTTTCAGAGTGTGAATTAAAGTGCAAAGGAATGTGCTGTTAACCAATCCTTGATAAATAAAACTATATCGAAGCCATCTTCCCTCTCACGTCTTCGGACGTGACTATGAAACCTTTTGCTCAGCGGTGTAAGGAAATATAAGGAAAGTGCCACAGACTGAAATCTATGAAAGAACGCCGTACACAAAGCATCTTGCATCCCACAATCTTCAGTCATGAGAACGGAAGCATGGGTAAAAGTGTGGAGGAAAACATCAACAGAAAGCAGTTTGCTTAACTCTGTAGAAGGGCACTCTGCAGCCACCACGTCTCAACTCACCACTCCTGTGGTGAAGATGGAAGCCTTGGCAAGAGTGTGCACGAGCACGTAAAGAAAGGGCCGTCCAGTTAATTCTGAGACCCAAATCTGTGTAGATAGACTACAACACCGAACCCACCTCCTGACGAATGAATCAACCAGGGATTTCTTCCCTGTGTGTGAACCTTAAGGAAAGTGCCATAAACTTAATAGGCGTTGAGAACACTGGATCGATAGCATCTTACCACCCACAGCTTCAGTCAGGTAGGTAGCAATATTTGCCACGTTGTGTTGAACGCAGAAGGAAAGTGGCTGAGATTAAACTTCGAGAAAGCACCATGCCGAATTGATCCTTCGAGGCATGTGTTCTTTCATGATGATGGAATCATGTTTCAGACTGTGAATTAAAGTGCAAGGAATGGGCCGTTAACCAATACTGGAGAAATAACACTGTATCGAAGCCATCTTCCCTCTCACGTCTTCGGACGTGACTATGAAACCTTTTGCTCAGCGGTGTAAGGAAATATAAGGAAAGTGCCACAGACTGAAATCTATGAAAGAACGCCGTACACAAAGCATCTTGCATCCCACAATCTTCAGTCATGAGAACGGAAGCATGGGTAAACGTGTGGAGGAAAACTTCAACAGAAAGCAGTTTGCTTAACTCTGTAGAAGGGCACTCTGCAGCCACCACGTCTCAACTCACCACTCCTGTGGTGAAGATGGAAACCTTGGCAAGAGTGTGCACGAGCACGTAAAGAAAGGGCCGTCCAGTTAATTCTGAGACCCAAATCTGTGTAGATAGACTACAACACCGAACCCACCTCCTGACGAATGAATCAACCAGGGATTTCTTCCCTGTGTGTGGTACCTTAAGGAAAGTGCCATAAACTTAACAGGAGATGAGAACACTGGATCGATTGCTTCTTACAATCCACGGCTTCTCTCTCGTAGACATAAACATTTGCCACGTTGGGTTGAAAGCAGAAGGAAAGTGGCTGAGACTTTGCTTCGAGAGAGGATCTTACCAAATCGATCCTTCGAGGCATGTCTTCTATCGTGTAGTGGGAAGCATTCAGATAAGTGCGTTTCTCAGCATAAAGAAATGATTGTACACTTAACATTTGGAAAGAATTCTGTGGAAACCATCTGAAACTCACGTTTTCTCTCATGAACCTGGAAGCATTGGCTCAAGGGTGAGGGAACATGTGACTCAGTGCGGTTTCCTAAACCCTGAGCACCGAGCCTCTGGTTAGAGAATGCCACTTCAAGCATCCTGATGCATGGAGAGAGAAGTTTTGTCAACTATCTGTATTGAACGGTAAGAGAAGTGCCCTGCCGGGAACACTAAGAGAGAGCGCCATCTAGAGACAACCTTCCAACTTCCATCTACCTTCATGAAGATGGATGTATTTTCCAAAAGTTTGTATTAAAACACAAGGCACGTGCTGTATGCTCACATAAGAACACCCTTTGTAGAAGATCTTCCAACTCACATCTTCTGTAATGAAGATGGAAGTACTTGCAGAAGTGTGAGTGAACGCCTCAGGAGAGGTTCTAGCTAAGTAGCATTGAGAACCAAGTCTGTGTTGTAGGAAGGCAACAACGATCTAACGTCGTTACCCATGAATACGCACGCATTTCCCAAAACGTGTGTTGAAACTTCAGGAAAATGCCATAGACGTAACCCTCAGTAAGGAGAGGGAATGCAAAGTGTCTTCTACCTCCCGTCTGTCACGATGATGGAAGCTTGTTTCAGAGTGTGAATTTAAGGGTAAGGAAAGGGCCGTTAACCGATCTTTGAGAAAGATCACTGTATCGAAGCCATCTTCCATCTCACATCTTCGGATGTGAAGATGAAAACTTTTGCACAGGGGTGTAAGGAAATATAAGGAAAGTGCCACAGACTGAAATCTATGAAAGAACGCCGTACAGAAAGCATCTTGCATCCCGCAATCTTCAGTCATGAGAACGGAAGCATGTGCAAAAGTGTACAAAAACATCAACATAAAGCACTCTGCTTAACGTGGTAGAAGAACACTGTGCAGCCACCATGTCTCAACTCATCACTCCTGTCGTGAAGATGGAGCTTTGTAAGGAAAGGGTAGTTAAGCAATCTTTGAGAAAGAATACTGTGTCGAAGCCATCTTCCCTCTCACGTCTTCAGACGTGAATACGTAACCGTTTGCACAGGGATGTAAGGAAATATAAGGAAAGTGCCACAGACTGAAATCTATGAAAGAACGCCGTACACAAAGCATCTTGCATCCCACAATCTTCAGTCATGAGAACGGAAGCATGGGTAAAAGTGTGGAGGAAAACATCAACAGAAAGCAGTTTGCTTAACTCTGTTAGAAGGGCACTCTGCAGCCACCACGTCTCAACTCACCACTCCTGTGGTGAAGATGGAAGCCTTGGCAAGAGTGTGCACGAGCACGTAAAGAAAGGGCCGTCCAGTTAATTCTGAGACCCAAATCTGTGTAGATAGACTACAACACCGAACCCACCTCCTGACGAATGAATCAACCAGGGATTTCTTCCCTTTGTGTGGAACCTTAAGGAAAGTGCCATAAAAGGTGTTGAGAACACTGGATCGATAGCATCTTACAACCCAGAGCTTCTGCCACGTAGACATAAATATTTGCCACGTTGGGTTGAAAGCAGAAGGAAAGTGGCTGAGACTTTGCTTCGAGAGAGGATCTTACCGAATCCATCCTTCGAGGGATGTCTTCTAACGTGTAGTGGGAAGCATTCAGATAAGTGTATTTCTCAGCATAAAGAAATGATTGTACACTTAACCTTTGGAACGAATTCCGTGGAAACCATCGGAAAACCACATTTTCTCTCATGAACCTGGAAGCATTGGCTCAAGGGTGAGGGAACATGTGACTCAGTGCGGTTTCCTAAACCCTGAGCACCGAGCATCTGGATAGAGAATGCCACTTCAAGCAGCCTGATGCACGGAGAGAGAAGCTTTCTCAGTTATGTGTGATGAACAGTAAGAGAAGTGTCCTTCGCTGAACACTAAGAAAGAGCACATTAGAGAAAACCTTCCAAATCCCATCTACCTTCATGAAGATGGAGGTATTTTTCAAAAGTGTGCATGAAAACACAAGGAAGGTGCATAGGATCACTTAAGAACACCCTTTGGAAAAGATCATCCCAACTCACATCTTCTAAAATGAACACAGACGAACTTGCAGAAGTGTTAGTGAAGGCATCAGGAGAGGTTCTAGCTTAGCAGCTGTGAGAACCAAGTCTGTGTTGTAGGAAGGCAACATCGATTTAATATCGTGAACCATGAATAAACACGCGTTTCCCTGTACGTGTCAACGATAAAAAGCGATAAAAAAGCGATAAAAAAGCGAAAAAACCTGCCATAGAAGAAACTCTCAGTAAGAAGAGTGTAAGCAAATGGTATTCCAACTCAGATCGTCTGTCGTGATGATGGAAGCATGTTTCAGAGTGTGAATTAAAGTGCAAAGGAATGTGCTGTTAACCAATCCTTGATAAATAAAACTATATCGAAGCCATCTTCCCTCTCACGTCTTCGGACGTGACTATGAAACCTTTTGCTCAGCGGTGTAAGGAAATATAAGGAAAGTGCCACAGACTGAAATCTATGAAAGAACGCCGTACACAAAGCATCTTGCATCCCACAATCTTCAGTCATGAGAACGGAAGCATGGGTAAAAGTGTGGAGGAAAACTTCAACAGAAAGCAGTTTGCTTAACTCTGTAGAAGGGCACTCTGCAGCCACCACGTCTCAACTCACCACTCCTGTGGTGAAGATGGAAGCCTTGGCAAGAGTGTGCACGAGCACGTAAAGAAAGGGCCGTCCAGTTAATTCTGAGACCCAAATCTGTGTAGATAGACTACAACACCGAACCCACCTCCTGACGAATGAATCAACCAGGGATTTCTTCCCTGTGTGTGAAACTTAAGGAAAGTGCCATAAACTTAATAGGCGTTGAGAACACTGGATCGATAGCATCTTACCACCCACAGCTTCAGTCAGGTAGATAGCAATATTTGCCACGTTGTGTTGAACGCAGAAGGAAAGTGGCTGAGATTAAACTTCGAGAAAGCACCATGCCGAATTGATCCTTCGAGGCATGTGTTCTTTCATGATGATGGAATCATGTTTCAGACTGTGAATTAAAGTGCAAGGAATGGGCCGTTAACCAATACTGGAGAAATAACACTGTATCGAAGCCATCTTCCCTCTCACGTCTTCGGACGTGACTATGAAACCTTTTGCTCAGCGGTGTAAGGAAATATAAGGAAAGTGCCACAGACTGAAATCTATGAAAGAACGCCGTACACAAAGCATCTTGCATCCCACAATCTTCAGTCATGAGAACGGAAGCATGGGTAAACGTGTGGAGGAAAACTTCAACAGAAAGCAGTTTGCTTAACTCTGTAGAAGGGCACTCTGCAGCCACCACGTCTCAACTCACCACTCCTGTGGTGAAGATGGAAACCTTGGCAAGAGTGTGCACGAGCACGTAAAGAAAGGGCCGTCCAGTTAATTCTGAGACCCAAATCTGTGTAGATAGACTACAACACCGAACCCACCTCCTGACGAATGAATCAACCAGGGATTTCTTCCCTGTGTGTGGAACCTTAAGGAAAGTGCCATAAACTTAGGTGTTGAGAACACTGGATCGATAGCATCTTACAACCCAGCGCTTCTGCCACGTAGACATAAATATTTGCCACGTTGGGTTGAAAGCAGAAGGAAAGTGGCTGAGACTTTGCTTCGAGAGAGGATCTTACCGAATCCATCCTTCGAGGGATGTCTTCTAACGTGTAGTGGGAAGCATTCAGATAAGTGTATTTCTCAGCATAAAGAAATGATTGTACACTTAACCTTTGGAACGAATTCCGTGGAAACCATCGGAAAACCACATTTTCTCTCATGAACCTGGAAGCATTGGCTCAAGGGTGAGGGAACATGTGACTCAGTGCGGTTTCCTAAACCCTGAGCACCGAGCCTCTGGTTAGAGAATGCCACTTCAAGCATCCTGATGCATGGAGAGAGAAGTTTTGTCAACTATCCGTATTGAACGGTAAGAGAAGTGCCCTGCCGGGAACACTAAGAGGGAGCGCCATCTAGAGACAACCTTCCAACTTCCATCTACCTTCATGAAGATGGATGTATTTTCCAAAAGTTTGTATTAAAACACAAGGCACGTGCTGTATGCTCACATAAGAACACCCTTTGTAGAAGATCTTCCAACTCACATCTTCTGTAATGAAGATGGAAATACTTGCAGAAGTGTGAGTGAACGCATCAGGAGAGGTTCTAGCTAAGTAGCATTGAGAACCAAGTCTGTGTTGTAGGAAGGCAACAACGATCTAACGTCGTTACCCATGAATACGCACGCATTTCCCAAAACGTGTGTTGAAACTTCAGGAAAATGCCATAGACGTAACCCTCAGTAAGGAGAGGGAATGCAAAGTGTCTTCTACCTCCCGTCTGTCACGATGATGGAAACTTGTTTCAGAGTGTGAATTTAAGGGTAAGGAAAGGGCGGTTAACCGATCTTTGAGAAAGATCACTGTATCGAAGCCATCTTCCATCTCACATCTTCGGATGTGAAGATGAAAACTTTTGCACAGGGGTGTAAGGAAATATAAGGAAAGTGCCACAGACTGAAATCTATGAAAGAACGCCGTACAGAAAGCATCTTGCATCCCACAATCTTCAGTCATGAGAACGGAAGCATGTGCAAAATTGTACAAAAACATCAACATAAAGCACTCTGCTTAACGTGGCAGAAGAACACTGTGCAGCCACCATGTCTCAACTCATCACTCCTGTCGTGAAGATGGAGCTTTGTAAGGAAAGGGTAGTTAAGCAATCTTTGAGAAAGAATACTCTGTCGATGCCATCTTCCCTCTCACGTCTTCAGACGTGAATACGTAACCGTTTGCACAGGGGTGTAAGGAAATATAAGGAAAGTGCCACAGACTGAAATCTATGAAAGAACGCCGTACACAAAGCATCTTGCATCCCACAATCTTCAGTCATGAGAACGGAAGCATGGGTAAACGTGTGGAGGAAAACTTCAACAGAAAGCAGTTTGCTTAACTCTGTAGAAGGGCACTCTGCAGCCACCACGTCTCAACTCACCACTCCTGTGGTGAAGATGGAAACCTTGGCAAGAGTGTGCACGAGCACGTAAAGAAAGGGCCGTCCAGTTAATTCTGAGACCCAAATCTGTGTAGATAGACTACAACACCGAACCCACCTCTTGACGAATGAATCAACCAGGGATTTCTTCCCTGTGTGTGGAACCTTAAGGAAAGTGCCATAAACTTAACAGGAGATGAGAACACTGGATCGATTGCTTCTTACAACCCACGGCTTCTCTCTCGTAGACATAAACATTTGCCACGTTGTGTTGAAAGCAGAAGGAAAGTGGCTGAGACTTTGCTTCGAGAGAGGATCTTACCAAATCGATCCTTCGAGGCATGTCTTCTATCGTGTAGTGGGAAGCATTCAGATAAGTGCGTTTCTCAGCATAAAGAAATGATTGTACACTTAACATTTGGAAAGAATTCTGTGGAAACCATCTGAAACTCACGTTTTCTCTCATGAACCTGGAAGCATTGGCTCAAGGGTGAGGGAACATGTGACTCAGTGCGGTTTCCTAAACCCTGAGCACCGAGCCTCTGGTTAGAGAATGCCACTTCAAGCATCCTGATGCATGGAGAGAGAAGTTTTGTCAACTATCTGTATTGAACGGTAAGAGAAGTGCCCTGCCGGGAACACTAAGAGAGAGCGCCATCTAGAGACAACCTTCCAACTTCCATCTACCTTCATGAAGATGGATGTATTTTCCAAAAGTTTGTATTAAAACACAAGGCACGTGCTGTATGCTCACATAAGAACACCCTTTGTAGAAGATCTTCCAACTCACATCTTCTGTAATGAAGATGGAAGTACTTGCAGAAGTGTGAGTGAACGCCTCAGGAGAGGTTCTAGCTAAGTAGCATTGAGAACCAAGTCTGTGTTGTAGGAAGGCAACAACGATCTAACGTCGTTACCCATGAATACGCACGCATTTCCCAAAACGTGTGTTGAAACTTCAGGAAAATGCCATAGACGTAACCCTCAGTAAGGAGAGGGAATGCAAAGTGTCTTCTACCTCCCGTCTGTCACGATGATGGAAGCTTGTTTCAGAGTGTGAATTTAAGGGTAAGGAAAGGGCCGTTAACCGATCTTTGAGAAAGATCACTGTATCGAAGCCATCTCCCATCTCACATCTTCGGATGTGAAGATGAAAACTTTTGCACAGGGGTGTAAGGAAATATAAGGAAAGTGCCACAGACTGAAATCTATGAAAGAACGCCGTACACAAAGCATCTTGCATCCCACAATCTTCAGTCATGAGAACGGAAGCATGGGTAAACGTGTGGAGGAAAACTTCAACAGAAAGCAGTTTGCTTAACTCTGTAGAAGGGCACTCTGCAGCCACCACGTCTCAACTCACCACTCCTGTGGTGAAGATGGAAACCTTGGCAAGAGTGTGCACGAGCACGTAAAGAAAGGGCCGTCCAGTTAATTCTGAGACCCAAATCTGTGTAGATAGACTACAACACCGAACCCACCTCCTGACGAATGAATCAACCAGGGATTTCTTCCCTGTGTGTGGAACCTTAAGGAAAGTGCCATAAACTTAACAGGAGATGAGAACACTGGATCGATTGCTTCTTACAACCCACGGCTTCTCTCTCGTAGACATAAACATTTGCCACGTTGGGTTGAAAGCAGAAGGAAAGTGGCTGAGACTTTGCTTCGAGAGAGGATCTTACCAAATCGATCCTTCGAGGCATGTCTTCTATCGTGTAGTGGGAAGCATTCAGATAAGTGCGTTTCTCAGCATAAAGAAATGATTGTACACTTAACATTTGGAAAGAATTCTGTGGAAACCATCTGAAACTCACGTTTTCTCTCATGAAGCTGGAAGCATTGGCTCAAGGGTGAGGGAACATGTGACTCAGTGCGGTTTCCTAAACCCTGAGCACCGAGCCTCTGGTTAGAGAATGCCACTTCAAGCATCCTGATGCATGGAGAGAGAAGTTTTGTCAACTATCTGTATTGAACGGTAAGAGAAGTGCCCTGCCGGGAACACTAAGAGAGAGCGCCATCTAGAGACAACCTTCCAACTTCCATCTACCTTCATGAAGATGGATGTATTTTCCAAAAGTTTGTATTAAAACACAAGGCACGTGCTGTATGCTCACATAAGAACACCCTTTGTAGAAGATCTTCCAACTCACATCTTCTGTAATGAAGATGGAAGTACTTGCAGAAGTGTGAGTGAACGCCTCAGGAGAGGTTCTAGCTAAGTAGCATTGAGAACCAAGTCTGTGTTGTAGGAAGGCAACAACGATCTAACGTCGTTACCCATGAATACGCACGCATTTCCCAAAACGTGTGTTGAAACTTCAGGAAAATGCCATAGACGTAACCCTCAGTAAGGAGAGGGAATGCAAAGTGTCTTCTACCTCCCGTCTGTCACGATGATGGAAGCTTGTTTCAGAGTGTGAATTTAAGGGTAAGGAAAGGGCCGTTAACCGATCTTTGAGAAAGATCACTGTATCGAAGCCATCTTCCATCTCACATCTTCGGATGTGAAGATGAAAACTTTTGCACAGGGGTGTAAGGAAATATAAGGAAAGTGCCACAGACTGAAATCTATGAAAGAACGCCGTACAGAAAGCATCTTGCATCCCGCAATCTTCAGTCATGAGAACGGAAGCATGTGCAAAAGTGTACAAAAACATCAACATAAAGCACTCTGCTTAACGTGGTAGAAGAACACTGTGCAGCCACCATGTCTCAACTCATCACTCCTGTCGTGAAGATGGAGCTTTGTAAGGAAAGGGTAGTTAAGCAATCTTTGAGAAAGAATACTGTGTCGAAGCCATCTTCCCTCTCACGTCTTCAGACGTGAATACGTAACCGTTTGCACAGGGATGTAAGGAAATATAAGGAAAGTGCCACAGACTGAAATCTATGAAAGAACGCCGTACACAAAGCATCTTGCATCCCACAATCTTCAGTCATGAGAACGGAAGCATGGGTAAAAGTGTGGAGGAAAACATCAACAGAAAGCAGTTTGCTTAACTCTGTTAGAAGGGCACTCTGCAGCCACCACGTCTCAACTCACCACTCCTGTGGTGAAGATGGAAGCCTTGGCAAGAGTGTGCACGAGCACGTAAAGAAAGGGCCGTCCAGTTAATTCTGAGACCCAAATCTGTGTAGATAGACTACAACACCGAACCCACCTCCTGACGAATGAATCAACCAGGGATTTCTTCCCTTTGTGTGGAACCTTAAGGAAAGTGCCATAAAAGGTGTTGAGAACACTGGATCGATAGCATCTTACAACCCAGAGCTTCTGCCACGTAGACATAAATATTTGCCACGTTCGGTTGAAAGCAGAAGGAAAGTGGCTGAGACTTTGCTTCGAGAGAGGATCTTACCAAATCCATCCTTCGAGGGATGTCTTCTAACGTGTAGTGGGAAGCATTCAGATAAGTGTATTTCTCAGCATAAAGAAATGATTGTACACTTAACCTTTGGAACGAATTCCGTGGAAATCATCGGAAAACCACATTTTCTCTCATGAACCTGGAAGCATTGGCTCAAGGGTGAGGGAACATGTGACTCAGTGCGGTTTCCTAAACCCTGAGCACCGAGCATCTGGATAGAGAATGCCACTTCAAGCAGCCTGATGCACGGAGAGAGAAGCTTTCTCAGTTATGTGTGATGAACAGTAAGAGAAGTGTCCTTCGCTGAACACTAAGAAAGAGCACATTAGAGAAAACCTTCCAAATCCCATCTACCTTCATGAAGATGGAGGTATTTTTCAAAAGTGTGCATGAAAACACAAGGAAGGTGCATAGGATCACTTAAGAACACCCTTTGGAAAAGATCATCCCAACTCACATCTTCTAAAATGAACACAGACGAACTTGCAGAAGTGTTAGTGAAGGCATCAGGAGAGGTTCTAGCTTAGCAGCTGTGAGAACCAAGTCTGTGTTGTAGGAAGGCAACATCGATTTAATATCGTGAACCATGAATAAACACGCGTTTCCCTGTACGTGACAACGATAAAAAGCGATAAAAAAGCGATAAAAAAGCGAAAAAAACTGCCATAGAAGAAACTCTCAGTAAGAAGAGTGTAAGCAAATGGTATTCCAACTCAGATCGTCTGTCGTGATGATGGAAGCATGTTTCAGAGTGTGAATTAAAGTGCAAAGGAATGTGCTGTTAACCAATCCTTGATAAATAAAACTATATCGAAGCCATCTTCCCTCTCACGTCTTCGGACGTGACTATGAAACCTTTTGCTCAGCGGTGTAAGGAAATATAAGGAAAGTGCCACAGACTGAAATCTATGAAAGAACGCCGTACACAAAGCATCTTGCATCCCACACTCTTCAGTCATGAGAACGGAAGCATGGGTAAACGTGTGGAGGAAAACTTCAACAGAAAGCAGTTTGCTTAACTCTGTAGAAGGGCACTCTGCAGCCACCACGTCTCAACTCACCACTCCTGTGGTGAAGATGGAAACCTTGGCAAGAGTGTGCACGAGCACGTAAAGAAAGGGCCGTCCAGTTAATTCTGAGACCCAAATCTGTGTAGATAGACTACAACACCGAACCCACCTCCTGACGAATGAATCAACCAGGGATTTCTTCCCTGTGTGTGGTACCTTAAGGAAAGTGCCATAAACTTAACAGGAGATGAGAACACTGGATCGATTGCTTCTTACAACCCACGGCTTCTCTCTCGTAGACATTAACATTTGCCACGTTGGGTTGAAAGCAGAAGGAAAGTGGCTGAGACTTTGCTTCGAGAGAGGATCTTACCAAATCGATCCTTCGAGGCATGTCTTCTATCGTGTAGTGGGAAGCATTCAGATAAGTGCGTTTCTCAGCATAAAGAAATGATTGTACACTTAACATTTGGAAAGAATTCTGTGGAAACCATCTGAAACTCACGTTTTCTCTCATGAACCTGGAAGCATTGGCTCAAGGGTGAGGGAACATGTGACTCAGTGCGGTTTCCTAAACCCTGAGCACCGAGCCTCTGGTTAGAGAATGCCACTTCAAGCATCCTGATGCATGGAGAGAGAAGTTTTGTCAACTATCTGTATTGAACGGTAAGAGAAGTGCCCTGCCGGGAACACTAAGAGAGAGCGCCATCTAGAGACAACCTTCCAACGTCCATCTACCTTCATGAAGATGGATGTATTTTCCAAAAGTTTGTATTAAAACACAAGGCACGTGCTGTATGCTCACATAAGAACACCCTTTGTAGAAGATCTTCCAACTCACATCTTCTGTAATGAAGATGGAAGTACTTGCAGAAGTGTGAGTGAACGCCTCAGGAGAGGTTCTAGCTAAGTAGCATTGAGAACCAAGTCTGTGTTGTAGGAAGGCAACAACGATCTAACGTCGTTACCCATGAATACGCACGCATTTCCCAAAACGTGTGTTGAAACTTCAGGAAAATGCCATAGACGTAACCCTCAGTAAGGAGAGGGAATGCAAAGTGTCTTCTACCTCCCGTCTGTCACGATGATGGAAGCTTGTTTCAGAGTGTGAATTTAAGGGTAAGGAAAGGGCCGTTAACCGATCTTTGAGAAAGATCACTGTATCGAAGCCATCTCCCATCTCACATCTTCGGATGTGAAGATGAAAACTTTTGCACAGGGGTGTAAGGAAATATAAGGAAAGTGCCACAGACTGAAATCTATGAAAGAACGCCGTACACAAAGCATCTTGCATCCCACAATCTTCAGTCATGAGAACGGAAGCATGGGTAAAAGTGTGGAGGAAAACTTCAACAGAAAGCAGTTTGCTTAACTCTGTAGAAGGGCACTCTGCAGCCACCACGTCTCAACTCACCACTCCTGTGGTGAAGATGGAAACCTTGGCAAGAGTGTGCACGAGCACGTAAAGAAAGGGCCGTCCAGTTAATTCTGAGACCCAAATCTGTGTAGATAGACTACAACACCGAACCCACCTCCTGACGAATGAATCAACCAGGGATTTCTTCCCTGTGTGTGGAACCTTAAGGAAAGTGCCATAAACTTAACAGGAGATGAGAACACTGGATCGATTGCTTCTTACAACCCACGGCTTCTCTCTCGTAGACATAAACATTTGCCACGTTGGGTTGAAAGCAGAAGGAAAGTGGCTGAGACTTTGCTTCGAGAGAGGATCTTACCAAATCGATCCTTCGAGGCATGTCTTCTATCGTGTAGTGGGAAGCATTCAGATAAGTGCGTTTCTCAGCATAAAGAAATGATTGTACACTTAACATTTGGAAAGAATTCTGTGGAAACCATCTGAAACTCACGTTTTCTCTCATGAAGCTGGAAGCATTGGCTCAAGGGTGAGGGAACATGTGACTCAGTGCGGTTTCCTAAACCCTGAGCACCGAGCCTCTGGTTAGAGAATGCCACTTCAAGCATCCTGATGCATGGAGAGAGAAGTTTTGTCAACTATCTGTATTGAACGGTAAGAGAAGTGCCCTGCCGGGAACACTAAGAGAGAGCGCCATCTAGAGACAACCTTCCAACTTCCATCTACCTTCATGAAGATGGATGTATTTTCCAAAAGTTTGTATTAAAACACAAGGCACGTGCTGTATGCTCACATAAGAACACCCTTTGTAGAAGATCTTCCAACTCACATCTTCTGTAATGAAGATGGAAGTACTTGCAGAAGTGTGAGTGAACGCCTCAGGAGAGGTTCTAGCTAAGTAGCATTGAGAACCAAGTCTGTGTTGTAGGAAGGCAACAACGATCTAACGTCGTTACCCATGAATACGCACGCATTTCCCAAAACGTGTGTTGAAACTTCAGGAAAATGCCATAGACGTAACCCTCAGTAAGGAGAGGGAATGCAAAGTGTCTTCTACCTCCCGTCTGTCACGATGATGGAAGCTTGTTTCAGAGTGTGAATTTAAGGGTAAGGAAAGGGCCGTTAACCGATCTTTGAGAAAGATCACTGTATCGAAGCCATCTTCCATCTCACATCTTCGGATGTGAAGATGAAAACTTTTGCACAGGGGTGTAAGGAAATATAAGGAAAGTGCCACAGACTGAAATCTATGAAAGAACGCCGTACAGAAAGCATCTTGCATCCCGCAATCTTCAGTCATGAGAACGGAAGCATGTGCAAAAGTGTACAAAAACATCAACATAAAGCACTCTGCTTAACGTGGTAGAAGAACACTGTGCAGCCACCATGTCTCAACTCATCACTCCTGTCGTGAAGATGGAGCTTTGTAAGGAAAGGGTAGTTAAGCAATCTTTGAGAAAGAATACTGTGTCGAAGCCATCTTCCCTCTCACGTCTTCAGACGTGAATACGTAACCGTTTGCACAGGGATGTAAGGAAATATAAGGAAAGTGCCACAGACTGAAATCTATGAAAGAACGCCGTACACAAAGCATCTTGCATCCCACAATCTTCAGTCATGAGAACGGAAGCATGGGTAAAAGTGTGGAGGAAAACATCAACAGAAAGCAGTTTGCTTAACTCTGTTAGAAGGGCACTCTGCAGCCACCACGTCTCAACTCACCACTCCTGTGGTGAAGATGGAAGCCTTGGCAAGAGTGTGCACGAGCACGTAAAGAAAGGGCCGTCCAGTTAATTCTGAGACCCAAATCTGTGTAGATAGACTACAACACCGAACCCACCTCCTGACGAATGAATCAACCAGGGATTTCTTCCCTTTGTGTGGAACCTTAAGGAAAGTGCCATAAAAGGTGTTGAGAACACTGGATCGATAGCATCTTACAACCCAGAGCTTCTGCCACGTAGACATAAATATTTGCCACGTTGGGTTGAAAGCAGAAGGAAAGTGGCTGAGACTTTGCTTCGAGAGAGGATCTTACCAAATCCATCCTTCGAGGGATGTCTTCTAACGTGTAGTGGGAAGCATTCAGATAAGTGTATTTCTCAGCATAAAGAAATGATTGTACACTTAACCTTTGGAACGAATTCCGTGGAAATCATCGGAAAACCACATTTTCTCTCATGAACCTGGAAGCATTGGCTCAAGGGTGAGGGAACATGTGACTCAGTGCGGTTTCCTAAACCCTGAGCACCGAGCATCTGGATAGAGAATGCCACTTCAAGCAGCCTGATGCACGGAGAGAGAAGCTTTCTCAGTTATGTGTGATGAACAGTAAGAGAAGTGTCCTTCGCTGAACACTAAGAAAGAGCACATTAGAGAAAACCTTCCAAATCCCATCTACCTTCATGAAGATGGAGGTATTTTTCAAAAGTGTGCATGAAAACACAAGGAAGGTGCATAGGATCACTTAAGAACACCCTTTGGAAAAGATCATCCCAACTCACATCTTCTAAAATGAACACAGACGAACTTGCAGAAGTGTTAGTGAAGGCATCAGGAGAGGTTCTAGCTTAGCAGCTGTGAGAACCAAGTCTGTGTTGTAGGAAGGCAACATCGATTTAATATCGTGAACCATGAATAAACACGCGTTTCCCTGTACGTGACAACGATAAAAAGCGATAAAAAAGCGATAAAAAAGCGAAAAAAACTGCCATAGAAGAAACTCTCAGTAAGAAGAGTGTAAGCAAATGGTATTCCAACTCAGATCGTCTGTCGTGATGATGGAAGCATGTTTCAGAGTGTGAATTAAAGTGCAAAGGAATGTGCTGTTAACCAATCCTTGATAAATAAAACTATATCGAAGCCATCTTCCCTCTCACGTCTTCGGACGTGACTATGAAACCTTTTGCTCAGCGGTGTAAGGAAATATAAGGAAAGTGCCACAGACTGAAATCTATGAAAGAACGCCGTACACAAAGCATCTTGCATCCCACACTCTTCAGTCATGAGAACGGAAGCATGGGTAAACGTGTGGAGGAAAACTTCAACAGAAAGCAGTTTGCTTAACTCTGTAGAAGGGCACTCTGCAGCCACCACGTCTCAACTCACCACTCCTGTGGTGAAGATGGAAACCTTGGCAAGAGTGTGCACGAGCACGTAAAGAAAGGGCCGTCCAGTTAATTCTGAGACCCAAATCTGTGTAGATAGACTACAACACCGAACCCACCTCCTGACGAATGAATCAACCAGGGATTTCTTCCCTGTGTGTGGTACCTTAAGGAAAGTGCCATAAACTTAACAGGAGATGAGAACACTGGATCGATTGCTTCTTACAACCCACGGCTTCTCTCTCGTAGACATTAACATTTGCCACGTTGGGTTGAAAGCAGAAGGAAAGTGGCTGAGACTTTGCTTCGAGAGAGGATCTTACCAAATCGATCCTTCGAGGCATGTCTTCTATCGTGTAGTGGGAAGCATTCAGATAAGTGCGTTTCTCAGCATAAAGAAATGATTGTACACTTAACATTTGGAAAGAATTCTGTGGAAACCATCTGAAACTCACGTTTTCTCTCATGAACCTGGAAGCATTGGCTCAAGGGTGAGGGAACATGTGACTCAGTGCGGTTTCCTAAACCCTGAGCACCGAGCCTCTGGTTAGAGAATGCCACTTCAAGCATCCTGATGCATGGAGAGAGAAGTTTTGTCAACTATCTGTATTGAACGGTAAGAGAAGTGCCCTGCCGGGAACACTAAGAGAGAGCGCCATCTAGAGACAACCTTCCAACGTCCATCTACCTTCATGAAGATGGATGTATTTTCCAAAAGTTTGTATTAAAACACAAGGCACGTGCTGTATGCTCACATAAGAACACCCTTTGTAGAAGATCTTCCAACTCACATCTTCTGTAATGAAGATGGAAGTACTTGCAGAAGTGTGAGTGAACGCCTCAGGAGAGGTTCTAGCTAAGTAGCATTGAGAACCAAGTCTGTGTTGTAGGAAGGCAACAACGATCTAACGTCGTTACCCATGAATACGCACGCATTTCCCAAAACGTGTGTTGAAACTTCAGGAAAATGCCATAGACGTAACCCTCAGTAAGGAGAGGGAATGCAAAGTGTCTTCTACCTCCCGTCTGTCACGATGATGGAAGCTTGTTTCAGAGTGTGAATTTAAGGGTAAGGAAAGGGCCGTTAACCGATCTTTGAGAAAGATCACTGTATCGAAGCCATCTTCCATCTCACATCTTCGGATGTGAAGATGAAAACTTTTGCACAGGGGTGTAAGGAAATATAAGGAAAGTGCCACAGACTGAAATCTATGAAAGAACGCCGTACAGAAAGCATCTTGCATCCCGCAATCTTCAGTCATGAGAACGGAAGCATGTGCAAAAGTGTACAAAAACATCAACATAAAGCACTCTGCTTAACGTGGTAGAAGAACACTGTGCAGCCACCATGTCTCAACTCATCACTCCTGTCGTGAAGATGGAGCTTTGTAAGGAAAGGGTAGTTAAGCAATCTTTGAGAAAGAATACTGTGTCGAAGCCATCTTCCCTCTCACGTCTTCAGACGTGAATACGTAACCGTTTGCACAGGGATGTAAGGAAATATAAGGAAAGTGCCACAGACTGAAATCTATGAAAGAACGCCGTACACAAAGCATCTTGCATCCCACAATCTTCAGTCATGAGAACGGAAGCATGGGTAAAAGTGTGGAGGAAAACATCAACAGAAAGCAGTTTGCTTAACTCTGTTAGAAGGGCACTCTGCAGCCACCACGTCTCAACTCACCACTCCTGTGGTGAAGATGGAAGCCTTGGCAAGAGTGTGCACGAGCACGTAAAGAAAGGGCCGTCCAGTTAATTCTGAGACCCAAATCTGTGTAGATAGACTACAACACCGAACCCACCTCCTGACGAATGAATCAACCAGGGATTTCTTCCCTTTGTGTGGAACCTTAAGGAAAGTGCCATAAACTTAGGTGTTGAGAACACTGGATCGATAGCATCTTACAACCCAGCGCTTCTGCCACGTAGACATAAATATTTGCCACGTTGGGTTGAAAGCAGAAGGAAAGTGGCTGAGACTTTGCTTCGAGAGAGGATCTTACCGAATCCATCCTTCGAGGGATGTCTTCTAACGTGTAGTGGGAAGCATTCAGATAAGTGTATTTCTCAGCATAAAGAAATGATTGTACACTTAACCTTTGGAACGAATTCCGTGGAAACCATCGGAAAACCACATTTTCTCTCATGAACCTGGAAGCATTGGCTCAAGGGTGAGGGAACATGTGACTCAGTGCGGTTTCCTAAACCCTGAGCACCGAGCCTCTGGTTAGAGAATGCCACTTCAAGCATCCTGATGCATGGAGAGAGAAGTTTTGTCAACTATCCGTATTGAACGGTAAGAGAAGTGCCCTGCCGGGAACACTAAGAGGGAGCGCCATCTAGAGACAACCTTCCAACTTCCATCTACCTTCATGAAGATGGATGTATTTTCCAAAAGTTTGTATTAAAACACAAGGCACGTGCTGTATGCTCACATAAGAACACCCTTTGTAGAAGATCTTCCAACTCACATCTTCTGTAATGAAGATGGAAATACTTGCAGAAGTGTGAGTGAACGCATCAGGAGAGGTTCTAGCTAAGTAGCATTGAGAACCAAGTCTGTGTTGTAGGAAGGCAACAACGATCTAACGTCGTTACCCATGAATACGCACGCATTTCCCAAAACGTGTGTTGAAACTTCAGGAAAATGCCATAGACGTAACCCTCAGTAAGGAGAGGGAATGCAAAGTGTCTTCTACCTCCCGTCTGTCACGATGATGGAAACTTGTTTCAGAGTGTGAATTTAAGGGTAAGGAAAGGGCGGTTAACCGATCTTTGAGAAAGATCACTGTATCGAAGCCATCTTCCATCTCACATCTTCGGATGTGAAGATGAAAACTTTTGCACAGGGGTGTAAGGAAATATAAGGAAAGTGCCACAGACTGAAATCTATGAAAGAACGCCGTACAGAAAGCATCTTGCATCCCACAATCTTCAGTCATGAGAACGGAAGCATGTGCAAAATTGTACAAAAACATCAACATAAAGCACTCTGCTTAACGTGGCAGAAGAACACTGTGCAGCCACCATGTCTCAACTCATCACTCCTGTCGTGAAGATGGAGCTTTGTAAGGAAAGGGTAGTTAAGCAATCTTTGAGAAAGAATACTCTGTCGATGCCATCTTCCCTCTCACGTCTTCAGACGTGAATACGTAACCGTTTGCACAGGGGTGGAAGGAAATATAAGGAAAGTGCCACAGACTGAAATCTATGAAAGAACGCCGTACACAAAGCATCTTGCATCCCACAATCTTCAGTCATGAGAACGGAAGCATGGGTAAACGTGTGGAGGAAAACTTCAACAGAAAGCAGTTTGCTTAACTCTGTAGAAGGGCACTCTGCAGCCACCACGTCTCAACTCACCACTCCTGTGGTGAAGATGGAAACCTTGGCAAGAGTGTGCACGAGCACGTAAAGAAAGGGCCGTCCAGTTAATTCTGAGACCCAAATCTGTGTAGATAGACTACAACACCGAACCCACCTCCTGACGAATGAATCAACCAGGGATTTCTTCCCTGTGTGTGGAACCTTAAGGAAAGTGCCATAAACTTAACAGGAGATGAGAACACTGGATCGATTGCTTCTTACAACCCACGGCTTCTCTCTCGTAGACATAAACATTTGCCACGTTGGGTTGAAAGCAGAAGGAAAGTGGCTGAGACTTTGCTTCGAGAGAGGATCTTACCAAATCGATCCTTCGAGGCATGTCTTCTATCGTGTAGTGGGAAGCATTCAGATAAGTGCGTTTCTCAGCATAAAGAAATGATTGTACACTTAACATTTGGAAAGAATTCTGTGGAAACCATCTGAAACTCACGTTTTCTCTCATGAACCTGGAAGCATTGGCTCAAGGGTGAGGGAACATGTGACTCAGTGCGGTTTCCTAAACCCTGAGCACCGAGCCTCTGGTTAGAGAATGCCACTTCAAGCATCCTGATGCATGGAGAGAGAAGTTTTGTCAACTATCTGTATTGAACGGTAAGAGAAGTGCCCTGCCGGGAACACTAAGAGAGAGCGCCATCTAGAGACAACCTTCCAACTTCCATCTACCTTCATGAAGATGGATGTATTTTCCAAAAGTTTGTATTAAAACACAAGGCACGTGCTGTATGCTCACATAAGAACACCCTTTGTAGAAGATCTTCCAACTCACATCTTCTGTAATGAAGATGGAAGTACTTGCAGAAGTGTGAGTGAACGCCTCAGGAGAGGTTCTAGCTAAGTAGCATTGAGAACCAAGTCTGTGTTGTAGGAAGGCAACAACGATCTAACGTCGTTACCCATGAATACGCACGCATTTCCCAAAACGTGTGTTGAAACTTCAGGAAAATGCCATAGACGTAACCCTCAGTAAGGAGAGGGAATGCAAAGTGTCTTCTACCTCCCGTCTGTCACGATGATGGAAGCTTGTTTCAGAGTGTGAATTTAAGGGTAAGGAAAGGGCCGTTAACCGATCTTTGAGAAAGATCACTGTATCGAAGCCATCTCCCATCTCACATCTTCGGATGTGAAGATGAAAACTTTTGCACAGGGGTGTAAGGAAATATAAGGAAAGTGCCACAGACTGAAATCTATGAAAGAACGCCGTACACAAAGCATCTTGCATCCCACAATCTTCAGTCATGAGAACGGAAGCATGGGTAAACGTGTGGAGGAAAACTTCAACAGAAAGCAGTTTGCTTAACTCTGTAGAAGGGCACTCTGCAGCCACCACGTCTCAACTCACCACTCCTGTGGTGAAGATGGAAACCTTGGCAAGAGTGTGCACGAGCACGTAAAGAAAGGGCCGTCCAGTTAATTCTGAGACCCAAATCTGTGTAGATAGACTACAACACCGAACCCACCTCCTGACGAATGAATCAACCAGGGATTTCTTCCCTGTGTGTGGAACCTTAAGGAAAGTGCCATAAACTTAACAGGAGATGAGAACACTGGATCGATTGCTTCTTACAACCCACGGCTTCTCTCTCGTAGACATAAACATTTGCCACGTTGGGTTGAAAGCAGAAGGAAAGTGGCTGAGACTTTGCTTCGAGAGAGGATCTTACCAAATCGATCCTTCGAGGCATGTCTTCTATCGTGTAGTGGGAAGCATTCAGATAAGTGCGTTTCTCAGCATAAAGAAATGATTGTACACTTAACATTTGGAAAGAATTCTGTGGAAACCATCTGAAACTCACGTTTTCTCTCATGAACCTGGAAGCATTGGCTCAAGGGTGAGGGAACATGTGACTCAGTGCGGTTTCCTAAACCCTGAGCACCGAGCCTCTGGTTAGAGAATGCCACTTCAAGCATCCTGATGCATGGAGAGAGAAGTTTTGTCAACTATCTGTATTGAACGGTAAGAGAAGTGCCCTGCCGGGAACACTAAGAGAGAGCGCCATCTAGAGACAACCTTCCAACTTCCATCTACCTTCATGAAGATGGATGTATTTTCCAAAAGTTTGTATTAAAACACAAGGCACGTGCTGTATGCTCACATAAGAACACCCTTTGTAGAAGATCTTCCAACTCACATCTTCTGTAATGAAGATGGAAGTACTTGCAGAAGTGTGAGTGAACGCCTCAGGAGAGGTTCTAGCTAAGTAGCATTGAGAACCAAGTCTGTGTTGTAGGAAGGCAACAACGATCTAACGTCGTTACCCATGAATACGCACGCATTTCCCAAAACGTGTGTTGAAACTTCAGGAAAATGCCATAGACGTAACCCTCAGTAAGGAGAGGGAATGCAAAGTGTCTTCTACCTCCCGTCTGTCACGATGATGGAAGCTTGTTTCAGAGTGTGAATTTAAGGGTAAGGAAAGGGCCGTTAACCGATCTTTGAGAAAGATCACTGTATCGAAGCCATCTTCCATCTCACATCTTCGGATGTGAAGATGAAAACTTTTGCACAGGGGTGTAAGGAAATATAAGGAAAGTGCCACAGACTGAAATCTATGAAAGAACGCCGTACAGAAAGCATCTTGCATCCCGCAATCTTCAGTCATGAGAACGGAAGCATGTGCAAAAGTGTACAAAAACATCAACATAAAGCACTCTGCTTAACGTGGTAGAAGAACACTGTGCAGCCACCATGTCTCAACTCATCACTCCTGTCGTGAAGATGGAGCTTTGTAAGGAAAGGGTAGTTAAGCAATCTTTGAGAAAGAATACTGTGTCGAAGCCATCTTCCCTCTCACGTCTTCAGACGTGAATACGTAACCGTTTGCACAGGGGTGTAAGGAAATATAAGGAAAGTGCCCCAGACTGAAATCTATGAAAGAACGCCGTACACAAAGCATCTTGCATCCCACAATCTTCAGTCATGAGAACGGAAGCATGGGTAAAAGTGTGGAGGAAAACATCAACAGAAAGCAGTTTGCTTAACTCTGTAGAAGGGCACTCTGCAGCCACCACGTCTCAACTCACCACTCCTGTGGTGAAGATGGAAGCCTTGGCAAGAGTGTGCACGAGCACGTAAAGAAAGGGCCGTCCAGTTAATTCTGAGACCCAAATCTGTGTAGATAGACTACAACACCGAACCCACCTCCTGACGAATGAATCAACCAGGGATTTCTTCCCTTTGTGTGGAACCTTAAGGAAAGTGCCATAAAAGGTGTTGAGAACACTGGATCGATAGCATCTTACAACCCAGAGCTTCTGCCACGTAGACATAAATATTTGCCACGTTGGGTTGAAAGCAGAAGGAAAGTGGCTGAGACTTTGCTTCGAGAGAGGATCTTACCAAATCCATCCTTCGAGGGATGTCTTCTAACGTGTAGTGGGAAGCATTCAGATAAGTGTATTTCTCAGCATAAAGAAATGATTGTACACTTAACCTTTGGAACGAATTCCGTGGAAATCATCGGAAAACCACATTTTCTCTCATGAACCTGGAAGCATTGGCTCAAGGGTGAGGGAACATGTGACTCAGTGCGGTTTCCTAAACCCTGAGCACCGAGCATCTGGATAGAGAATGCCACTTCAAGCAGCCTGATGCACGGAGAGAGAAGCTTTCTCAGTTATGTGTGATGAACAGTAAGAGAAGTGTCCTTCGCTGAACACTAAGAAAGAGCACATTAGAGAAAACCTTCCAAATCCCATCTACCTTCATGAAGATGGAGGTATTTTTCAAAAGTGTGCATGAAAACACAAGGAAGGTGCATAGGATCACTTAAGAACACCCTTTGGAAAAGATCATCCCAACTCACATCTTCTAAAATGAACACAGACGAACTTGCAGAAGTGTTAGTGAAGGCATCAGGAGAGGTTCTAGCTTAGCAGCTGTGAGAACCAAGTCTGTGTTGTAGGAAGGCAACATCGATTTAATATCGTGAACCATGAATAAACACGCGTTTCCCTGTACGTGACAACGATAAAAAGCGATAAAAAAGCGATAAAAAAGCGAAAAAAACTGCCATAGAAGAAACTCTCAGTAAGAAGAGTGTAAGCAAATGGTATTCCAACTCAGATCGTCTGTCGTGATGATGGAAGCATGTTTCAGAGTGTGAATTAAAGTGCAAAGGAATGTGCTGTTAACCAATCCTTGATAAATAAAACTATATCGAAGCCATCTTCCCTCTCACGTCTTCGGACGTGACTATGAAACCTTTTGCTCAGCGGTGTAAGGAAATATAAGGAAAGTGCCACAGACTGAAATCTATGAAAGAACGCCGTACACAAAGCATCTTGCATCCCACAATCTTCAGTCATGAGAACGGAAGCATGGGTAAAAGTGTGGAGGAAAACATCAACAGAAAGCAGTTTGCTTAACTCTGTAGAAGGGCACTCTGCAGCCACCACGTCTCAACTCACCACTCCTGTGGTGAAGATGGAAGCCTTGGCAAGAGTGTGCACGAGCACGTAAAGAAAGGGCCGTCCAGTTAATTCTGAGACCCAAATCTGTGTAGATAGACTACAACACCGAACCCACCTCCTGACGAATGAATCAACCAGGGATTTCTTCCCTGTGTGTGAACCTTAAGGAAAGTGCCATAAACTTAATAGGCGTTGAGAACACTGGATCGATAGCATCTTACCACCCACAGCTTCAGTCAGGTAGGTAGCAATATTTGCCACGTTGTGTTGAACGCAGAAGGAAAGTGGCTGAGATTAAACTTCGAGAAAGCACCATGCCGAATTGATCCTTCGAGGCATGTGTTCTTTCATGATGATGGAATCATGTTTCAGACTGTGAATTAAAGTGCAAGGAATGGGCCGTTAACCAATACTGGAGAAATAACACTGTATCGAAGCCATCTTCCCTCTCACGTCTTCGGACGTGACTATGAAACCTTTTGCTCAGCGGTGTAAGGAAATATAAGGAAAGTGCCACAGACTGAAATCTATGAAAGAACGCCGTACACAAAGCATCTTGCATCCCACACTCTTCAGTCATGAGAACGGAAGCATGGGTAAACGTGTGGAGGAAAACTTCAACAGAAAGCAGTTTGCTTAACTCTGTAGAAGGGCACTCTGCAGCCACCACGTCTCAACTCACCACTCCTGTGGTGAAGATGGAAACCTTGGCAAGAGTGTGCACGAGCACGTAAAGAAAGGGCCGTCCAGTTAATTCTGAGACCCAAATCTGTGTAGATAGACTACAACACCGAACCCACCTCCTGACGAATGAATCAACCAGGGATTTCTTCCCTGTGTGTGGTACCTTAAGGAAAGTGCCATAAACTTAACAGGAGATGAGAACACTGGATCGATTGCTTCTTACAACCCACGGCTTCTCTCTCGTAGACATAAACATTTGCCACGTTGGGTTGAAAGCAGAAGGAAAGTGGCTGAGACTTTGCTTCGAGAGAGGATCTTACCAAATCGATCCTTCGAGGCATGTCTTCTATCGTGTAGTGGGAAGCATTCAGATAAGTGCGTTTCTCAGCATAAAGAAATGATTGTACACTTAACATTTGGAAAGAATTCTGTGGAAACCATCTGAAACTCACGTTTTCTCTCATGAACCTGGAAGCATTGGCTCAAGGGTGAGGGAACATGTGACTCAGTGCGGTTTCCTAAACCCTGAGCACCGAGCCTCTGGTTAGAGAATGCCACTTCAAGCATCCTGATGCATGGAGAGAGAAGTTTTGTCAACTATCTGTATTGAACGGTAAGAGAAGTGCCCTGCCGGGAACACTAAGAGAGAGCGCCATCTAGAGACAACCTTCCAACGTCCATCTACCTTCATGAAGATGGATGTATTTTCCAAAAGTTTGTATTAAAACACAAGGCACGTGCTGTATGCTCACATAAGAACACCCTTTGTAGAAGATCTTCCAACTCACATCTTCTGTAATGAAGATGGAAGTACTTGCAGAAGTGAGAGTGAACGCATCAGGAGAGGTTCTAGCTAAGTAGCATTGAGAACCACGTCTGTGTTGTAGGAAGGCAACAACGATCTAACGTCGTTACCCATGAATACGCACGCATTTCCCAAAACGTGTGTTGAAACTTCAGGAAAATGCCATAGACGTAACCCTCAGTAAGGAGAGGGAATGCAAAGTGTCTTCTACCTCCCGTCTGTCACGATGATGGAAGCTTGTTTCAGAGTGTGAATTTAAGGGTAAGGAAAGGGCGGTTAACCGATCTTTGAGAAAGATCACTGTATCGAAGCCATCTTCCATCTCACATCTTCGGATGTGAAGATGAAAACTTTTGCACAGGGGTGTAAGGAAATATAAGGAAAGTGCCACAGACTGAAATCTATGAAAGAACGCCGTACAGAAAGCATCTTGCATCCCACAATCTTCAGTCATGAGAACGGAAGCATGTGCAAAATTGTACAAAAACATCAACATAAAGCACTCTGCTTAACGTGGCAGAAGAACACTGTGCAGCCACCATGTCTCAACTCATCACTCCTGTCGTGAAGATGGAGCTTTGTAAGGAAAGGGTAGTTAAGCAATCTTTGAGAAAGAATACTCTGTCGATGCCATCTTCCCTCTCACGTCTTCAGACGTGAATACGTAACCGTTTGCACAGGGGTGGAAGGAAATATAAGGAAAGTGCCACAGACTGAAATCTATGAAAGAACGCCGTACACAAAGCATCTTGCATCCCACAATCTTCAGTCATGAGAACGGAAGCATGGGTAAACGTGTGGAGGAAAACTTCAACAGAAAGCAGTTTGCTTAACTCTGTAGAAGGGCACTCTGCAGCCACCACGTCTCAACTCACCACTCCTGTGGTGAAGATGGAAACCTTGGCAAGAGTGTGCACGAGCACGTAAAGAAAGGGCCGTCCAGTTAATTCTGAGACCCAAATCTGTGTAGATAGACTACAACACCGAACCCACCTCCTGACGAATGAATCAACCAGGGATTTCTTCCCTGTGTGTGGAACCTTAAGGAAAGTGCCATAAACTTAACAGGAGATGAGAACACTGGATCGATTGCTTCTTACAACCCACGGCTTCTCTCTCGTAGACATAAACATTTGCCACGTTGGGTTGAAAGCAGAAGGAAAGTGGCTGAGACTTTGCTTCGAGAGAGGATCTTACCAAATCGATCCTTCGAGGCATGTCTTCTATCGTGTAGTGGGAAGCATTCAGATAAGTGCGTTTCTCAGCATAAAGAAATGATTGTACACTTAACATTTGGAAAGAATTCTGTGGAAACCATCTGAAACTCACGTTTTCTCTCATGAACCTGGAAGCATTGGCTCAAGGGTGAGGGAACATGTGACTCAGTGCGGTTTCCTAAACCCTGAGCACCGAGCCTCTGGTTAGAGAATGCCACTTCAAGCATCCTGATGCATGGAGAGAGAAGTTTTGTCAACTATCTGTATTGAACGGTAAGAGAAGTGCCCTGCCGGGAACACTAAGAGAGAGCGCCATCTAGAGACAACCTTCCAACTTCCATCTACCTTCATGAAGATGGATGTATTTTCCAAAAGTTTGTATTAAAACACAAGGCACGTGCTGTATGCTCACATAAGAACACCCTTTGTAGAAGATCTTCCAACTCACATCTTCTGTAATGAAGATGGAAGTACTTGCAGAAGTGTGAGTGAACGCCTCAGGAGAGGTTCTAGCTAAGTAGCATTGAGAACCAAGTCTGTGTTGTAGGAAGGCAACAACGATCTAACGTCGTTACCCATGAATACGCACGCATTTCCCAAAACGTGTGTTGAAACTTCAGGAAAATGCCATAGACGTAACCCTCAGTAAGGAGAGGGAATGCAAAGTGTCTTCTACCTCCCGTCTGTCACGATGATGGAAGCTTGTTTCAGAGTGTGAATTTAAGGGTAAGGAAAGGGCCGTTAACCGATCTTTGAGAAAGATCACTGTATCGAAGCCATCTCCCATCTCACATCTTCGGATGTGAAGATGAAAACTTTTGCACAGGGGTGTAAGGAAATATAAGGAAAGTGCCACAGACTGAAATCTATGAAAGAACGCCGTACACAAAGCATCTTGCATCCCACAATCTTCAGTCATGAGAACGGAAGCATGGGTAAACGTGTGGAGGAAAACTTCAACAGAAAGCAGTTTGCTTAACTCTGTAGAAGGGCACTCTGCAGCCACCACGTCTCAACTCACCACTCCTGTGGTGAAGATGGAAACCTTGGCAAGAGTGTGCACGAGCACGTAAAGAAAGGGCCGTCCAGTTAATTCTGAGACCCAAATCTGTGTAGATAGACTACAACACCGAACCCACCTCCTGACGAATGAATCAACCAGGGATTTCTTCCCTGTGTGTGGAACCTTAAGGAAAGTGCCATAAACTTAACAGGAGATGAGAACACTGGATCGATTGCTTCTTACAACCCACGGCTTCTCTCTCGTAGACATAAACATTTGCCACGTTGGGTTGAAAGCAGAAGGAAAGTGGCTGAGACTTTGCTTCGAGAGAGGATCTTACCAAATCGATCCTTCGAGGCATGTCTTCTATCGTGTAGTGGGAAGCATTCAGATAAGTGCGTTTCTCAGCATAAAGAAATGATTGTACACTTAACATTTGGAAAGAATTCTGTGGAAACCATCTGAAACTCACGTTTTCTCTCATGAAGCTGGAAGCATTGGCTCAAGGGTGAGGGAACATGTGACTCAGTGCGGTTTCCTAAACCCTGAGCACCGAGCCTCTGGTTAGAGAATGCCACTTCAAGCATCCTGATGCATGGAGAGAGAAGTTTTGTCAACTATCTGTATTGAACGGTAAGAGAAGTGCCCTGCCGGGAACACTAAGAGAGAGCGCCATCTAGAGACAACCTTCCAACTTCCATCTACCTTCATGAAGATGGATGTATTTTCCAAAAGTTTGTATTAAAACACAAGGCACGTGCTGTATGCTCACATAAGAACACCCTTTGTAGAAGATCTTCCAACTCACATCTTCTGTAATGAAGATGGAAGTACTTGCAGAAGTGTGAGTGAACGCCTCAGGAGAGGTTCTAGCTAAGTAGCATTGAGAACCAAGTCTGTGTTGTAGGAAGGCAACAACGATCTAACGTCGTTACCCATGAATACGCACGCATTTCCCAAAACGTGTGTTGAAACTTCAGGAAAATGCCATAGACGTAACCCTCAGTAAGGAGAGGGAATGCAAAGTGTCTTCTACCTCCCGTCTGTCACGATGATGGAAGCTTGTTTCAGAGTGTGAATTTAAGGGTAAGGAAAGGGCCGTTAACCGATCTTTGAGAAAGATCACTGTATCGAAGCCATCTTCCATCTCACATCTTCGGATGTGAAGATGAAAACTTTTGCACAGGGGTGTAAGGAAATATAAGGAAAGTGCCACAGACTGAAATCTATGAAAGAACGCCGTACAGAAAGCATCTTGCATCCCGCAATCTTCAGTCATGAGAACGGAAGCATGTGCAAAAGTGTACAAAAACATCAACATAAAGCACTCTGCTTAACGTGGTAGAAGAACACTGTGCAGCCACCATGTCTCAACTCATCACTCCTGTCGTGAAGATGGAGCTTTGTAAGGAAAGGGTAGTTAAGCAATCTTTGAGAAAGAATACTGTGTCGAAGCCATCTTCCCTCTCACGTCTTCAGACGTGAATACGTAACCGTTTGCACAGGGATGTAAGGAAATATAAGGAAAGTGCCACAGACTGAAATCTATGAAAGAACGCCGTACACAAAGCATCTTGCATCCCACAATCTTCAGTCATGAGAACGGAAGCATGGGTAAAAGTGTGGAGGAAAACATCAACAGAAAGCAGTTTGCTTAACTCTGTTAGAAGGGCACTCTGCAGCCACCACGTCTCAACTCACCACTCCTGTGGTGAAGATGGAAGCCTTGGCAAGAGTGTGCACGAGCACGTAAAGAAAGGGCCGTCCAGTTAATTCTGAGACCCAAATCTGTGTAGATAGACTACAACACCGAACCCACCTCCTGACGAATGAATCAACCAGGGATTTCTTCCCTTTGTGTGGAACCTTAAGGAAAGTGCCATAAAAGGTGTTGAGAACACTGGATCGATAGCATCTTACAACCCAGAGCTTCTGCCACGTAGACATAAATATTTGCCACGTTGGGTTGAAAGCAGAAGGAAAGTGGCTGAGACTTTGCTTCGAGAGAGGATCTTACCAAATCCATCCTTCGAGGGATGTCTTCTAACGTGTAGTGGGAAGCATTCAGATAAGTGTATTTCTCAGCATAAAGAAATGATTGTACACTTAACCTTTGGAACGAATTCCGTGGAAATCATCGGAAAACCACATTTTCTCTCATGAACCTGGAAGCATTGGCTCAAGGGTGAGGGAACATGTGACTCAGTGCGGTTTCCTAAACCCTGAGCACCGAGCATCTGGATAGAGAATGCCACTTCAAGCAGCCTGATGCACGGAGAGAGAAGCTTTCTCAGTTATGTGTGATGAACAGTAAGAGAAGTGTCCTTCGCTGAACACTAAGAAAGAGCACATTAGAGAAAACCTTCCAAATCCCATCTACCTTCATGAAGATGGAGGTATTTTTCAAAAGTGTGCATGAAAACACAAGGAAGGTGCATAGGATCACTTAAGAACACCCTTTGGAAAAGATCATCCCAACTCACATCTTCTAAAATGAACACAGACGAACTTGCAGAAGTGTTAGTGAAGGCATCAGGAGAGGTTCTAGCTTAGCAGCTGTGAGAACCAAGTCTGTGTTGTAGGAAGGCAACATCGATTTAATATCGTGAACCATGAATAAACACGCGTTTCCCTGTACGTGACAACGATAAAAAGCGATAAAAAAGCGATAAAAAAGCGAAAAAAACTGCCATAGAAGAAACTCTCAGTAAGAAGAGTGTAAGCAAATGGTATTCCAACTCAGATCGTCTGTCGTGATGATGGAAGCATGTTTCAGAGTGTGAATTAAAGTGCAAAGGAATGTGCTGTTAACCAATCCTTGATAAATAAAACTATATCGAAGCCATCTTCCCTCTCACGTCTTCGGACGTGACTATGAAACCTTTTGCTCAGCGGTGTAAGGAAATATAAGGAAAGTGCCACAGACTGAAATCTATGAAAGAACGCCGTACACAAAGCATCTTGCATCCCACACTCTTCAGTCATGAGAACGGAAGCATGGGTAAACGTGTGGAGGAAAACTTCAACAGAAAGCAGTTTGCTTAACTCTGTAGAAGGGCACTCTGCAGCCACCACGTCTCAACTCACCACTCCTGTGGTGAAGATGGAAACCTTGGCAAGAGTGTGCACGAGCACGTAAAGAAAGGGCCGTCCAGTTAATTCTGAGACCCAAATCTGTGTAGATAGACTACAACACCGAACCCACCTCCTGACGAATGAATCAACCAGGGATTTCTTCCCTGTGTGTGGTACCTTAAGGAAAGTGCCATAAACTTAACAGGAGATGAGAACACTGGATCGATTGCTTCTTACAACCCACGGCTTCTCTCTCGTAGACATTAACATTTGCCACGTTGGGTTGAAAGCAGAAGGAAAGTGGCTGAGACTTTGCTTCGAGAGAGGATCTTACCAAATCGATCCTTCGAGGCATGTCTTCTATCGTGTAGTGGGAAGCATTCAGATAAGTGCGTTTCTCAGCATAAAGAAATGATTGTACACTTAACATTTGGAAAGAATTCTGTGGAAACCATCTGAAACTCACGTTTTCTCTCATGAACCTGGAAGCATTGGCTCAAGGGTGAGGGAACATGTGACTCAGTGCGGTTTCCTAAACCCTGAGCACCGAGCCTCTGGTTAGAGAATGCCACTTCAAGCATCCTGATGCATGGAGAGAGAAGTTTTGTCAACTATCTGTATTGAACGGTAAGAGAAGTGCCCTGCCGGGAACACTAAGAGAGAGCGCCATCTAGAGACAACCTTCCAACGTCCATCTACCTTCATGAAGATGGATGTATTTTCCAAAAGTTTGTATTAAAACACAAGGCACGTGCTGTATGCTCACATAAGAACACCCTTTGTAGAAGATCTTCCAACTCACATCTTCTGTAATGAAGATGGAAGTACTTGCAGAAGTGTGAGTGAACGCCTCAGGAGAGGTTCTAGCTAAGTAGCATTGAGAACCAAGTCTGTGTTGTAGGAAGGCAACAACGATCTAACGTCGTTACCCATGAATACGCACGCATTTCCCAAAACGTGTGTTGAAACTTCAGGAAAATGCCATAGACGTAACCCTCAGTAAGGAGAGGGAATGCAAAGTGTCTTCTACCTCCCGTCTGTCACGATGATGGAAGCTTGTTTCAGAGTGTGAATTTAAGGGTAAGGAAAGGGCCGTTAACCGATCTTTGAGAAAGATCACTGTATCGAAGCCATCTTCCATCTCACATCTTCGGATGTGAAGATGAAAACTTTTGCACAGGGGTGTAAGGAAATATAAGGAAAGTGCCACAGACTGAAATCTATGAAAGAACGCCGTACAGAAAGCATCTTGCATCCCGCAATCTTCAGTCATGAGAACGGAAGCATGTGCAAAAGTGTACAAAAACATCAACATAAAGCACTCTGCTTAACGTGGTAGAAGAACACTGTGCAGCCACCATGTCTCAACTCATCACTCCTGTCGTGAAGATGGAGCTTTGTAAGGAAAGGGTAGTTAAGCAATCTTTGAGAAAGAATACTGTGTCGAAGCCATCTTCCCTCTCACGTCTTCAGACGTGAATACGTAACCGTTTGCACAGGGATGTAAGGAAATATAAGGAAAGTGCCACAGACTGAAATCTATGAAAGAACGCCGTACACAAAGCATCTTGCATCCCACAATCTTCAGTCATGAGAACGGAAGCATGGGTAAAAGTGTGGAGGAAAACATCAACAGAAAGCAGTTTGCTTAACTCTGTTAGAAGGGCACTCTGCAGCCACCACGTCTCAACTCACCACTCCTGTGGTGAAGATGGAAGCCTTGGCAAGAGTGTGCACGAGCACGTAAAGAAAGGGCCGTCCAGTTAATTCTGAGACCCAAATCTGTGTAGATAGACTACAACACCGAACCCACCTCCTGACGAATGAATCAACCAGGGATTTCTTCCCTTTGTGTGGAACCTTAAGGAAAGTGCCATAAACTTAGGTGTTGAGAACACTGGATCGATAGCATCTTACAACCCAGCGCTTCTGCCACGTAGACATAAATATTTGCCACGTTGGGTTGAAAGCAGAAGGAAAGTGGCTGAGACTTTGCTTCGAGAGAGGATCTTACCGAATCCATCCTTCGAGGGATGTCTTCTAACGTGTAGTGGGAAGCATTCAGATAAGTGTATTTCTCAGCATAAAGAAATGATTGTACACTTAACCTTTGGAACGAATTCCGTGGAAACCATCGGAAAACCACATTTTCTCTCATGAACCTGGAAGCATTGGCTCAAGGGTGAGGGAACATGTGACTCAGTGCGGTTTCCTAAACCCTGAGCACCGAGCCTCTGGTTAGAGAATGCCACTTCAAGCATCCTGATGCATGGAGAGAGAAGTTTTGTCAACTATCCGTATTGAACGGTAAGAGAAGTGCCCTGCCGGGAACACTAAGAGGGAGCGCCATCTAGAGACAACCTTCCAACTTCCATCTACCTTCATGAAGATGGATGTATTTTCCAAAAGTTTGTATTAAAACACAAGGCACGTGCTGTATGCTCACATAAGAACACCCTTTGTAGAAGATCTTCCAACTCACATCTTCTGTAATGAAGATGGAAATACTTGCAGAAGTGTGAGTGAACGCATCAGGAGAGGTTCTAGCTAAGTAGCATTGAGAACCAAGTCTGTGTTGTAGGAAGGCAACAACGATCTAACGTCGTTACCCATGAATACGCACGCATTTCCCAAAACGTGTGTTGAAACTTCAGGAAAATGCCATAGACGTAACCCTCAGTAAGGAGAGGGAATGCAAAGTGTCTTCTACCTCCCGTCTGTCACGATGATGGAAACTTGTTTCAGAGTGTGAATTTAAGGGTAAGGAAAGGGCGGTTAACCGATCTTTGAGAAAGATCACTGTATCGAAGCCATCTTCCATCTCACATCTTCGGATGTGAAGATGAAAACTTTTGCACAGGGGTGTAAGGAAATATAAGGAAAGTGCCACAGACTGAAATCTATGAAAGAACGCCGTACAGAAAGCATCTTGCATCCCACAATCTTCAGTCATGAGAACGGAAGCATGTGCAAAATTGTACAAAAACATCAACATAAAGCACTCTGCTTAACGTGGCAGAAGAACACTGTGCAGCCACCATGTCTCAACTCATCACTCCTGTCGTGAAGATGGAGCTTTGTAAGGAAAGGGTAGTTAAGCAATCTTTGAGAAAGAATACTCTGTCGATGCCATCTTCCCTCTCACGTCTTCAGACGTGAATACGTAACCGTTTGCACAGGGGTGGAAGGAAATATAAGGAAAGTGCCACAGACTGAAATCTATGAAAGAACGCCGTACACAAAGCATCTTGCATCCCACAATCTTCAGTCATGAGAACGGAAGCATGGGTAAACGTGTGGAGGAAAACTTCAACAGAAAGCAGTTTGCTTAACTCTGTAGAAGGGCACTCTGCAGCCACCACGTCTCAACTCACCACTCCTGTGGTGAAGATGGAAACCTTGGCAAGAGTGTGCACGAGCACGTAAAGAAAGGGCCGTCCAGTTAATTCTGAGACCCAAATCTGTGTAGATAGACTACAACACCGAACCCACCTCCTGACGAATGAATCAACCAGGGATTTCTTCCCTGTGTGTGGAACCTTAAGGAAAGTGCCATAAACTTAACAGGAGATGAGAACACTGGATCGATTGCTTCTTACAACCCACGGCTTCTCTCTCGTAGACATAAACATTTGCCACGTTGGGTTGAAAGCAGAAGGAAAGTGGCTGAGACTTTGCTTCGAGAGAGGATCTTACCAAATCGATCCTTCGAGGCATGTCTTCTATCGTGTAGTGGGAAGCATTCAGATAAGTGCGTTTCTCAGCATAAAGAAATGATTGTACACTTAACATTTGGAAAGAATTCTGTGGAAACCATCTGAAACTCACGTTTTCTCTCATGAACCTGGAAGCATTGGCTCAAGGGTGAGGGAACATGTGACTCAGTGCGGTTTCCTAAACCCTGAGCACCGAGCCTCTGGTTAGAGAATGCCACTTCAAGCATCCTGATGCATGGAGAGAGAAGTTTTGTCAACTATCTGTATTGAACGGTAAGAGAAGTGCCCTGCCGGGAACACTAAGAGAGAGCGCCATCTAGAGACAACCTTCCAACTTCCATCTACCTTCATGAAGATGGATGTATTTTCCAAAAGTTTGTATTAAAACACAAGGCACGTGCTGTATGCTCACATAAGAACACCCTTTGTAGAAGATCTTCCAACTCACATCTTCTGTAATGAAGATGGAAGTACTTGCAGAAGTGTGAGTGAACGCCTCAGGAGAGGTTCTAGCTAAGTAGCATTGAGAACCAAGTCTGTGTTGTAGGAAGGCAACAACGATCTAACGTCGTTACCCATGAATACGCACGCATTTCCCAAAACGTGTGTTGAAACTTCAGGAAAATGCCATAGACGTAACCCTCAGTAAGGAGAGGGAATGCAAAGTGTCTTCTACCTCCCGTCTGTCACGATGATGGAAGCTTGTTTCAGAGTGTGAATTTAAGGGTAAGGAAAGGGCCGTTAACCGATCTTTGAGAAAGATCACTGTATCGAAGCCATCTCCCATCTCACATCTTCGGATGTGAAGATGAAAACTTTTGCACAGGGGTGTAAGGAAATATAAGGAAAGTGCCACAGACTGAAATCTATGAAAGAACGCCGTACACAAAGCATCTTGCATCCCACAATCTTCAGTCATGAGAACGGAAGCATGGGTAAACGTGTGGAGGAAAACTTCAACAGAAAGCAGTTTGCTTAACTCTGTAGAAGGGCACTCTGCAGCCACCACGTCTCAACTCACCACTCCTGTGGTGAAGATGGAAACCTTGGCAAGAGTGTGCACGAGCACGTAAAGAAAGGGCCGTCCAGTTAATTCTGAGACCCAAATCTGTGTAGATAGACTACAACACCGAACCCACCTCCTGACGAATGAATCAACCAGGGATTTCTTCCCTGTGTGTGGAACCTTAAGGAAAGTGCCATAAACTTAACAGGAGATGAGAACACTGGATCGATTGCTTCTTACAACCCACGGCTTCTCTCTCGTAGACATAAACATTTGCCACGTTGGGTTGAAAGCAGAAGGAAAGTGGCTGAGACTTTGCTTCGAGAGAGGATCTTACCAAATCGATCCTTCGAGGCATGTCTTCTATCGTGTAGTGGGAAGCATTCAGATAAGTGCGTTTCTCAGCATAAAGAAATGATTGTACACTTAACATTTGGAAAGAATTCTGTGGAAACCATCTGAAACTCACGTTTTCTCTCATGAACCTGGAAGCATTGGCTCAAGGGTGAGGGAACATGTGACTCAGTGCGGTTTCCTAAACCCTGAGCACCGAGCCTCTGGTTAGAGAATGCCACTTCAAGCATCCTGATGCATGGAGAGAGAAGTTTTGTCAACTATCTGTATTGAACGGTAAGAGAAGTGCCCTGCCGGGAACACTAAGAGAGAGCGCCATCTAGAGACAACCTTCCAACTTCCATCTACCTTCATGAAGATGGATGTATTTTCCAAAAGTTTGTATTAAAACACAAGGCACGTGCTGTATGCTCACATAAGAACACCCTTTGTAGAAGATCTTCCAACTCACATCTTCTGTAATGAAGATGGAAGTACTTGCAGAAGTGTGAGTGAACGCCTCAGGAGAGGTTCTAGCTAAGTAGCATTGAGAACCAAGTCTGTGTTGTAGGAAGGCAACAACGATCTAACGTCGTTACCCATGAATACGCACGCATTTCCCAAAACGTGTGTTGAAACTTCAGGAAAATGCCATAGACGTAACCCTCAGTAAGGAGAGGGAATGCAAAGTGTCTTCTACCTCCCGTCTGTCACGATGATGGAAGCTTGTTTCAGAGTGTGAATTTAAGGGTAAGGAAAGGGCCGTTAACCGATCTTTGAGAAAGATCACTGTATCGAAGCCATCTTCCATCTCACATCTTCGGATGTGAAGATGAAAACTTTTGCACAGGGGTGTAAGGAAATATAAGGAAAGTGCCACAGACTGAAATCTATGAAAGAACGCCGTACAGAAAGCATCTTGCATCCCGCAATCTTCAGTCATGAGAACGGAAGCATGTGCAAAAGTGTACAAAAACATCAACATAAAGCACTCTGCTTAACGTGGTAGAAGAACACTGTGCAGCCACCATGTCTCAACTCATCACTCCTGTCGTGAAGATGGAGCTTTGTAAGGAAAGGGTAGTTAAGCAATCTTTGAGAAAGAATACTGTGTCGAAGCCATCTTCCCTCTCACGTCTTCAGACGTGAATACGTAACCGTTTGCACAGGGATGTAAGGAAATATAAGGAAAGTGCCACAGACTGAAATCTATGAAAGAACGCCGTACACAAAGCATCTTGCATCCCACAATCTTCAGTCATGAGAACGGAAGCATGGGTAAAAGTGTGGAGGAAAACATCAACAGAAAGCAGTTTGCTTAACTCTGTAGAAGGGCACTCTGCAGCCACCACGTCTCAACTCACCACTCCTGTGGTGAAGATGGAAGCCTTGGCAAGAGTGTGCACGAGCACGTAAAGAAAGGGCCGTCCAGTTAATTCTGAGACCCAAATCTGTGTAGATAGACTACAACACCGAACCCACCTCCTGACGAATGAATCAACCAGGGATTTCTTCCCTTTGTGTGGAACCTTAAGGAAAGTGCCATAAAAGGTGTTGAGAACACTGGATCGATAGCATCTTACAACCCAGAGCTTCTGCCACGTAGACATAAATATTTGCCACGTTGGGTTGAAAGCAGAAGGAAAGTGGCTGAGACTTTGCTTCGAGAGAGGATCTTACCAAATCCATCCTTCGAGGGATGTCTTCTAACGTGTAGTGGGAAGCATTCAGATAAGTGTATTTCTCAGCATAAAGAAATGATTGTACACTTAACCTTTGGAACGAATTCCGTGGAAATCATCGGAAAACCACATTTTCTCTCATGAACCTGGAAGCATTGGCTCAAGGGTGAGGGAACATGTGACTCAGTGCGGTTTCCTAAACCCTGAGCACCGAGCATCTGGATAGAGAATGCCACTTCAAGCAGCCTGATGCACGGAGAGAGAAGCTTTCTCAGTTATGTGTGATGAACAGTAAGAGAAGTGTCCTTCGCTGAACACTAAGAAAGAGCACATTAGAGAAAACCTTCCAAATCCCATCTACCTTCATGAAGATGGAGGTATTTTTCAAAAGTGTGCATGAAAACACAAGGAAGGTGCATAGGATCACTTAAGAACACCCTTTGGAAAAGATCATCCCAACTCACATCTTCTAAAATGAACACAGACGAACTTGCAGAAGTGTTAGTGAAGGCATCAGGAGAGGTTCTAGCTTAGCAGCTGTGAGAACCAAGTCTGTGTTGTAGGAAGGCAACATCGATTTAATATCGTGAACCATGAATAAACACGCGTTTCCCTGTACGTGACAACGATAAAAAGCGATAAAAAAGCGATAAAAAAGCGAAAAAAACTGCCATAGAAGAAACTCTCAGTAAGAAGAGTGTAAGCAAATGGTATTCCAACTCAGATCGTCTGTCGTGATGATGGAAGCATGTTTCAGAGTGTGAATTAAAGTGCAAAGGAATGTGCTGTTAACCAATCCTTGATAAATAAAACTATATCGAAGCCATCTTCCCTCTCACGTCTTCGGACGTGACTATGAAACCTTTTGCTCAGCGGTGTAAGGAAATATAAGGAAAGTGCCACAGACTGAAATCTATGAAAGAACGCCGTACACAAAGCATCTTGCATCCCACAATCTTCAGTCATGAGAACGGAAGCATGGGTAAAAGTGTGGAGGAAAACATCAACAGAAAGCAGTTTGCTTAACTCTGTAGAAGGGCACTCTGCAGCCACCACGTCTCAACTCACCACTCCTGTGGTGAAGATGGAAGCCTTGGCAAGAGTGTGCACGAGCACGTAAAGAAAGGGCCGTCCAGTTAATTCTGAGACCCAAATCTGTGTAGATAGACTACAACACCGAACCCACCTCCTGACGAATGAATCAACCAGGGATTTCTTCCCTGTGTGTGAACCTTAAGGAAAGTGCCATAAACTTAATAGGCGTTGAGAACACTGGATCGATAGCATCTTACCACCCACAGCTTCAGTCAGGTAGGTAGCAATATTTGCCACGTTGTGTTGAACGCAGAAGGAAAGTGGCTGAGATTAAACTTCGAGAAAGCACCATGCCGAATTGATCCTTCGAGGCATGTGTTCTTTCATGATGATGGAATCATGTTTCAGACTGTGAATTAAAGTGCAAGGAATGGGCCGTTAACCAATACTGGAGAAATAACACTGTATCGAAGCCATCTTCCCTCTCACGTCTTCGGACGTGACTATGAAACCTTTTGCTCAGCGGTGTAAGGAAATATAAGGAAAGTGCCACAGACTGAAATCTATGAAAGAACGCCGTACACAAAGCATCTTGCATCCCACACTCTTCAGTCATGAGAACGGAAGCATGGGTAAACGTGTGGAGGAAAACTTCAACAGAAAGCAGTTTGCTTAACTCTGTAGAAGGGCACTCTGCAGCCACCACGTCTCAACTCACCACTCCTGTGGTGAAGATGGAAACCTTGGCAAGAGTGTGCACGAGCACGTAAAGAAAGGGCCGTCCAGTTAATTCTGAGACCCAAATCTGTGTAGATAGACTACAACACCGAACCCACCTCCTGACGAATGAATCAACCAGGGATTTCTTCCCTGTGTGTGGTACCTTAAGGAAAGTGCCATAAACTTAACAGGAGATGAGAACACTGGATCGATTGCTTCTTACAACCCACGGCTTCTCTCTCGTAGACATAAACATTTGCCACGTTGGGTTGAAAGCAGAAGGAAAGTGGCTGAGACTTTGCTTCGAGAGAGGATCTTACCAAATCGATCCTTCGAGGCATGTCTTCTATCGTGTAGTGGGAAGCATTCAGATAAGTGCGTTTCTCAGCATAAAGAAATGATTGTACACTTAACATTTGGAAAGAATTCTGTGGAAACCATCTGAAACTCACGTTTTCTCTCATGAACCTGGAAGCATTGGCTCAAGGGTGAGGGAACATGTGACTCAGTGCGGTTTCCTAAACCCTGAGCACCGAGCCTCTGGTTAGAGAATGCCACTTCAAGCATCCTGATGCATGGAGAGAGAAGTTTTGTCAACTATCTGTATTGAACGGTAAGAGAAGTGCCCTGCCGGGAACACTAAGAGAGAGCGCCATCTAGAGACAACCTTCCAACGTCCATCTACCTTCATGAAGATGGATGTATTTTCCAAAAGTTTGTATTAAAACACAAGGCACGTGCTGTATGCTCACATAAGAACACCCTTTGTAGAAGATCTTCCAACTCACATCTTCTGTAATGAAGATGGAAGTACTTGCAGAAGTGAGAGTGAACGCATCAGGAGAGGTTCTAGCTAAGTAGCATTGAGAACCACGTCTGTGTTGTAGGAAGGCAACAACGATCTAACGTCGTTACCCATGAATACGCACGCATTTCCCAAAACGTGTGTTGAAACTTCAGGAAAATGCCATAGACGTAACCCTCAGTAAGGAGAGGGAATGCAAAGTGTCTTCTACCTCCCGTCTGTCACGATGATGGAAGCTTGTTTCAGAGTGTGAATTTAAGGGTAAGGAAAGGGCGGTTAACCGATCTTTGAGAAAGATCACTGTATCGAAGCCATCTTCCATCTCACATCTTCGGATGTGAAGATGAAAACTTTTGCACAGGGGTGTAAGGAAATATAAGGAAAGTGCCACAGACTGAAATCTATGAAAGAACGCCGTACAGAAAGCATCTTGCATCCCACAATCTTCAGTCATGAGAACGGAAGCATGTGCAAAATTGTACAAAAACATCAACATAAAGCACTCTGCTTAACGTGGCAGAAGAACACTGTGCAGCCACCATGTCTCAACTCATCACTCCTGTCGTGAAGATGGAGCTTTGTAAGGAAAGGGTAGTTAAGCAATCTTTGAGAAAGAATACTCTGTCGATGCCATCTTCCCTCTCACGTCTTCAGACGTGAATACGTAACCGTTTGCACAGGGGTGGAAGGAAATATAAGGAAAGTGCCACAGACTGAAATCTATGAAAGAACGCCGTACACAAAGCATCTTGCATCCCACAATCTTCAGTCATGAGAACGGAAGCATGGGTAAACGTGTGGAGGAAAACTTCAACAGAAAGCAGTTTGCTTAACTCTGTAGAAGGGCACTCTGCAGCCACCACGTCTCAACTCACCACTCCTGTGGTGAAGATGGAAACCTTGGCAAGAGTGTGCACGAGCACGTAAAGAAAGGGCCGTCCAGTTAATTCTGAGACCCAAATCTGTGTAGATAGACTACAACACCGAACCCACCTCCTGACGAATGAATCAACCAGGGATTTCTTCCCTGTGTGTGGAACCTTAAGGAAAGTGCCATAAACTTAACAGGAGATGAGAACACTGGATCGATTGCTTCTTACAACCCACGGCTTCTCTCTCGTAGACATAAACATTTGCCACGTTGGGTTGAAAGCAGAAGGAAAGTGGCTGAGACTTTGCTTCGAGAGAGGATCTTACCAAATCGATCCTTCGAGGCATGTCTTCTATCGTGTAGTGGGAAGCATTCAGATAAGTGCGTTTCTCAGCATAAAGAAATGATTGTACACTTAACATTTGGAAAGAATTCTGTGGAAACCATCTGAAACTCACGTTTTCTCTCATGAACCTGGAAGCATTGGCTCAAGGGTGAGGGAACATGTGACTCAGTGCGGTTTCCTAAACCCTGAGCACCGAGCCTCTGGTTAGAGAATGCCACTTCAAGCATCCTGATGCATGGAGAGAGAAGTTTTGTCAACTATCTGTATTGAACGGTAAGAGAAGTGCCCTGCCGGGAACACTAAGAGAGAGCGCCATCTAGAGACAACCTTCCAACTTCCATCTACCTTCATGAAGATGGATGTATTTTCCAAAAGTTTGTATTAAAACACAAGGCACGTGCTGTATGCTCACATAAGAACACCCTTTGTAGAAGATCTTCCAACTCACATCTTCTGTAATGAAGATGGAAGTACTTGCAGAAGTGTGAGTGAACGCCTCAGGAGAGGTTCTAGCTAAGTAGCATTGAGAACCAAGTCTGTGTTGTAGGAAGGCAACAACGATCTAACGTCGTTACCCATGAATACGCACGCATTTCCCAAAACGTGTGTTGAAACTTCAGGAAAATGCCATAGACGTAACCCTCAGTAAGGAGAGGGAATGCAAAGTGTCTTCTACCTCCCGTCTGTCACGATGATGGAAGCTTGTTTCAGAGTGTGAATTTAAGGGTAAGGAGAGGGCCGTTAACCGATCTTTGAGAAAGATCACTGTATCGAAGCCATCTCCCATCTCACATCTTCGGATGTGAAGATGAAAACTTTTGCACAGGGGTGTAAGGAAATATAAGGAAAGTGCCACAGACTGAAATCTATGAAAGAACGCCGTACACAAAGCATCTTGCATCCCACAATCTTCAGTCATGAGAACGGAAGCATGGGTAAACGTGTGGAGGAAAACTTCAACAGAAAGCAGTTTGCTTAACTCTGTAGAAGGGCACTCTGCAGCCACCACGTCTCAACTCACCACTCCTGTGGTGAAGATGGAAACCTTGGCAAGAGTGTGCACGAGCACGTAAAGAAAGGGCCGTCCAGTTAATTCTGAGACCCAAATCTGTGTAGATAGACTACAACACCGAACCCACCTCCTGACGAATGAATCAACCAGGGATTTCTTCCCTGTGTGTGGAACCTTAAGGAAAGTGCCATAAACTTAACAGGAGATGAGAACACTGGATCGATTGCTTCTTACAACCCACGGCTTCTCTCTCGTAGACATAAACATTTGCCACGTTGGGTTGAAAGCAGAAGGAAAGTGGCTGAGACTTTGCTTCGAGAGAGGATCTTACCAAATCGATCCTTCGAGGCATGTCTTCTATCGTGTAGTGGGAAGCATTCAGATAAGTGCGTTTCTCAGCATAAAGAAATGATTGTACACTTAACATTTGGAAAGAATTCTGTGGAAACCATCTGAAACTCACGTTTTCTCTCATGAACCTGGAAGCATTGGCTCAAGGGTGAGGGAACATGTGACTCAGTGCGGTTTCCTAAACCCTGAGCACCGAGCCTCTGGTTAGAGAATGCCACTTCAAGCATCCTGATGCATGGAGAGAGAAGTTTTGTCAACTATCTGTATTGAACGGTAAGAGAAGTGCCCTGCCGGGAACACTAAGAGAGAGCGCCATCTAGAGACAACCTTCCAACTTCCATCTACCTTCATGAAGATGGATGTATTTTCCAAAAGTTTGTATTAAAACACAAGGCACGTGCTGTATGCTCACATAAGAACACCCTTTGTAGAAGATCTTCCAACTCACATCTTCTGTAATGAAGATGGAAGTACTTGCAGAAGTGTGAGTGAACGCCTCAGGAGAGGTTCTAGCTAAGTAGCATTGAGAACCAAGTCTGTGTTGTAGGAAGGCAACAACGATCTAACGTCGTTACCCATGAATACGCACGCATTTCCCAAAACGTGTGTTGAAACTTCAGGAAAATGCCATAGACGTAACCCTCAGTAAGGAGAGGGAATGCAAAGTGTCTTCTACCTCCCGTCTGTCACGATGATGGAAGCTTGTTTCAGAGTGTGAATTTAAGGGTAAGGAAAGGGCCGTTAACCGATCTTTGAGAAAGATCACTGTATCGAAGCCATCTCCCATCTCACATCTTCGGATGTGAAGATGAAAACTTTTGCACAGGGGTGTAAGGAAATATAAGGAAAGTGCCACAGACTGAAATCTATGAAAGAACGCCGTACACAAAGCATCTTGCATCCCACAATCTTCAGTCATGAGAACGGAAGCATGGGTAAAAGTGTGGAGGAAAACATCAACAGAAAGCAGTTTGCTTAACTCTGTAGAAGGGCACTCTGCAGCCACCACGTCTCAACTCACCACTCCTGTGGTGAAGATGGAAGCCTTGGCAAGAGTGTGCACGAGCACGTAAAGAAAGGGCCGTCCAGTTAATTCTGAGACCCAAATCTGTGTAGATAGACTACAACACCGAACCCACCTCCTGACGAATGAATCAACCAGGGATTTCTTCCCTGTGTGTGAACCTTAAGGAAAGTGCCATAAACTTAATAGGCGTTGAGAACACTGGATCGATAGCATCTTACCACCCACAGCTTCAGTCAGATAGATAGCAATATTTGCCACGTTGTGTTGAACGCAGAAGGAAAGTGGCTGAGATTAAACTTCGAGAAAGCACCATGCCGAATTGATCCTTCGAGGCATGTGTTCTTTCATGATGATGGAATCATGTTTCAGACTGTGAATTAAAGTGCAAGGAATGGGCCGTTAACCAATACTGGAGAAATAACACTGTATCGAAGCCATCTTCCCTCTCACGTCTTCGGACGTGACTATGAAACCTTTTGCTCAGCGGTGTAAGGAAATATAAGGAAAGTGCCACAGACTGAAATCTATGAAAGAACGCCGTACAGAAAGCATCTTGCATCCCGCAATCTTCAGTCATGAGAACGGAAGCATGTGCAAAAGTGTACAAAAACATCAACATAAAGCACTCTGCTTAACGTGGTAGAAGAACACTGTGCAGCCACCATGTCTCAACTCATCACTCCTGTCGTGAAGATGGAGCTTTGTAAGGAAAGGGTAGTTAAGCAATCTTTGAGAAAGAATACTGTGTCGAAGCCATCTTCCCTCTCACGTCTTCAGACGTGAATATGTAACCGTTTGCACAGGGATGTAAGGAAATATAAGGAAAGTGCCACAGACTGAAATCTATGAAAGAACGCCGTACACAAAGCATCTTGCATCCCACAATCTTCAGTCATGAGAACGGAAGCATGGGTAAAAGTGTGGAGGAAAACATCAACAGAAAGCAGTTTGCTTAACTCTGTAGAAGGGCACTCTGCAGCCACCACGTCTCAACTCACCACTCCTGTGGTGAAGATGGAAGCCTTGGCAAGAGTGTGCACGAGCACGTAAAGAAAGGGCCGTCCAGTTAATTCTGAGACCCAAATCTGTGTAGATAGACTACAACACCGAACCCACCTCCTGACGAATGAATCAACCAGGGATTTCTTCCCTTTGTGTGGAACCTTAAGGAAAGTGCCATAAAAGGTGTTGAGAACACTGGATCGATAGCATCTTACAACCCAGAGCTTCTGCCACGTAGACATAAATATTTGCCACGTTGGGTTGAAAGCAGAAGGAAAGTGGCTGAGACTTTGCTTCGAGAGAGGATCTTACCGAATCCATCCTTCGAGGGATGTCTTCTAACGTGTAGTGGGAAGCATTCAGATAAGTGTATTTCTCAGCATAAAGAAATGATTGTACACTTAACCTTTGGAACGAATTCCGTGGAAATCATCGGAAAACCACATTTTCTCTCATGAACCTGGAAGCATTGGCTCAAGGGTGAGGGAACATGTGACTCAGTGCGGTTTCCTAAACCCTGAGCACCGAGCATCTGGATAGAGAATGCCACTTCAAGCAGCCTGATGCACGGAGAGAGAAGCTTTCTCAGTTATGTGTGATGAACAGTAAGAGAAGTGTCCTTCGCTGAACACTAAGAAAGAGCACATTAGAGAAAACCTTCCAAATCCCATCTACCTTCATGAAGATGGAGGTATTTTTCAAAAGTGTGCATGAAAACACAAGGAAGGTGCATAGGATCACTTAAGAACACCCTTTGGAAAAGATCATCCCAACTCACATCTTCTAAAATGAACACAGACGAACTTGCAGAAGTGTTAGTGAAGGCATCAGGAGAGGTTCTAGCTTAGCAGCTGTGAGAACCAAGTCTGTGTTGTAGGAAGGCAACATCGATTTAATATCGTGAACCATGAATAAACACGCGTTTCCCTGTACGTGACAACGATAAAAAGCGATAAAAAAGCGATAAAAAAGCGAAAAAAACTGCCATAGAAGAAACTCTCAGTAAGAAGAGTGTAAGCAAATGGTATTCCAACTCAGATCGTCTGTCGTGATGATGGAAGCATGTTTCAGAGTGTGAATTAAAGTGCAAAGGAATGTGCTGTTAACCAATCCTTGATAAATAAAACTATATCGAAGCCATCTTCCCTCTCACGTCTTCGGACGTGACTATGAAACCTTTTGCTCAGCGGTGTAAGGAAATATAAGGAAAGTGCCACAGACTGAAATCTATGAAAGAACGCCGTACACAAAGCATCTTGCATCCCACAATCTTCAGTCATGAGAACGGAAGCATGGGTAAAAGTGTGGAGGAAAACATCAACAGAAAGCAGTTTGCTTAACTCTGTAGAAGGGCACTCTGCAGCCACCACGTCTCAACTCACCACTCCTGTGGTGAAGATGGAAGCCTTGGCAAGAGTGTGCACGAGCACGTAAAGAAAGGGCCGTCCAGTTAATTCTGAGACCCAAATCTGTGTAGATAGACTACAACACCGAACCCACCTCCTGACGAATGAATCAACCAGGGATTTCTTCCCTGTGTGTGAACCTTAAGGAAAGTGCCATAAACTTAATAGGCGTTGAGAACACTGGATCGATAGCATCTTACCACCCACAGCTTCAGTCAGGTAGGTAGCAATATTTGCCACGTTGTGTTGAACGCAGAAGGAAAGTGGCTGAGATTAAACTTCGAGAAAGCACCATGCCGAATTGATCCTTCGAGGCATGTGTTCTTTCATGATGATGGAATCATGTTTCAGACTGTGAATTAAAGTGCAAGGAATGGGCCGTTAACCAATACTGGAGAAATAACACTGTATCGAAGCCATCTTCCCTCTCACGTCTTCGGACGTGACTATGAAACCTTTTGCTCAGCGGTGTAAGGAAATATAAGGAAAGTGCCACAGACTGAAATCTATGAAAGAACGCCGTACACAAAGCATCTTGCATCCCACACTCTTCAGTCATGAGAACGGAAGCATGGGTAAACGTGTGGAGGAAAACTTCAACAGAAAGCAGTTTGCTTAACTCTGTAGAAGGGCACTCTGCAGCCACCACGTCTCAACTCACCACTCCTGTGGTGAAGATGGAAACCTTGGCAAGAGTGTGCACGAGCACGTAAAGAAAGGGCCGTCCAGTTAATTCTGAGACCCAAATCTGTGTAGATAGACTACAACACCGAACCCACCTCCTGACGAATGAATCAACCAGGGATTTCTTCCCTGTGTGTGGTACCTTAAGGAAAGTGCCATAAACTTAACAGGAGATGAGAACACTGGATCGATTGCTTCTTACAACCCACGGCTTCTCTCTCGTAGACATAAACATTTGCCACGTTGGGTTGAAAGCAGAAGGAAAGTGGCTGAGACTTTGCTTCGAGAGAGGATCTTACCAAATCGATCCTTCGAGGCATGTCTTCTATCGTGTAGTGGGAAGCATTCAGATAAGTGCGTTTCTCAGCATAAAGAAATGATTGTACACTTAACATTTGGAAAGAATTCTGTGGAAACCATCTGAAACTCACGTTTTCTCTCATGAACCTGGAAGCATTGGCTCAAGGGTGAGGGAACATGTGACTCAGTGCGGTTTCCTAAACCCTGAGCACCGAGCCTCTGGTTAGAGAATGCCACTTCAAGCATCCTGATGCATGGAGAGAGAAGTTTTGTCAACTATCTGTATTGAACGGTAAGAGAAGTGCCCTGCCGGGAACACTAAGAGAGAGCGCCATCTAGAGACAACCTTCCAACGTCCATCTACCTTCATGAAGATGGATGTATTTTCCAAAAGTTTGTATTAAAACACAAGGCACGTGCTGTATGCTCACATAAGAACACCCTTTGTAGAAGATCTTCCAACTCACATCTTCTGTAATGAAGATGGAAGTACTTGCAGAAGTGTGAGTGAACGCCTCAGGAGAGGTTCTAGCTAAGTAGCATTGAGAACCAAGTCTGTGTTGTAGGAAGGCAACAACGATCTAACGTCGTTACCCATGAATACGCACGCATTTCCCAAAACGTGTGTTGAAACTTCAGGAAAATGCCATAGACGTAACCCTCAGTAAGGAGAGGGAATGCAAAGTGTCTTCTACCTCCCGTCTGTCACGATGATGGAAGCTTGTTTCAGAGTGTGAATTTAAGGGTAAGGAAAGGGCCGTTAACCGATCTTTGAGAAAGATCACTGTATCGAAGCCATCTTCCATCTCACATCTTCGGATGTGAAGATGAAAACTTTTGCACAGGGGTGTAAGGAAATATAAGGAAAGTGCCACAGACTGAAATCTATGAAAGAACGCCGTACAGAAAGCATCTTGCATCCCGCAATCTTCAGTCATGAGAACGGAAGCATGTGCAAAAGTGTACAAAAACATCAACATAAAGCACTCTGCTTAACGTGGTAGAAGAACACTGTGCAGCCACCATGTCTCAACTCATCACTCCTGTCGTGAAGATGGAGCTTTGTAAGGAAAGGGTAGTTAAGCAATCTTTGAGAAAGAATACTGTGTCGAAGCCATCTTCCCTCTCACGTCTTCAGACGTGAATACGTAACCGTTTGCACAGGGATGTAAGGAAATATAAGGAAAGTGCCACAGACTGAAATCTATGAAAGAACGCCGTACACAAAGCATCTTGCATCCCACAATCTTCAGTCATGAGAACGGAAGCATGGGTAAAAGTGTGGAGGAAAACATCAACAGAAAGCAGTTTGCTTAACTCTGTTAGAAGGGCACTCTGCAGCCACCACGTCTCAACTCACCACTCCTGTGGTGAAGATGGAAGCCTTGGCAAGAGTGTGCACGAGCACGTAAAGAAAGGGCCGTCCAGTTAATTCTGAGACCCAAATCTGTGTAGATAGACTACAACACCGAACCCACCTCCTGACGAATGAATCAACCAGGGATTTCTTCCCTTTGTGTGGAACCTTAAGGAAAGTGCCATAAACTTAGGTGTTGAGAACACTGGATCGATAGCATCTTACAACCCAGAGCTTCTGCCACGTAGACATAAATATTTGCCACGTTGGGTTGAAAGCAGAAGGAAAGTGGCTGAGACTTTGCTTCGAGAGAGGATCTTACCGAATCCATCCTTCGAGGGATGTCTTCTAACGTGTAGTGGGAAGCATTCAGATAAGTGTATTTCTCAGCATAAAGAAATGATTGTACACTTAACCTTTGGAACGAATTCCGTGGAAACCATCGGAAAACCACATTTTCTCTCATGAACCTGGAAGCATTGGCTCAAGGGTGAGGGAACATGTGACTCAGTGCGGTTTCCTAAACCCTGAGCACCGAGCATCTGGATAGAGAATGCCACTTCAAGCAGCCTGATGCACGGAGAGAGAAGCTTTCTCAGTTATGTGTGATGAACAGTAAGAGAAGTGTCCTTCGCTGAACACTAAGAAAGAGCACATTAGAGAAAACCTTCCAAATCCCATCTACCTTCATGAAGATGGAGGTATTTTTCAAAAGTGTGCATGAAAACACAAGGAAGGTGCATAGGATCACTTAAGAACACCCTTTGGAAAAGATCATCCCAACTCACATCTTCTAAAATGAACACAGACGAACTTGCAGAAGTGTTAGTGAAGGCATCAGGAGAGGTTCTAGCTTAGCAGCTGTGAGAACCAAGTCTGTGTTGTAGGAAGGCAACATCGATTTAATATCGTGAACCATGAATAAACACGCGTTTCCCTGTACGTGACAACGATAAAAAGCGATAAAAAAGCGATAAAAAAGCGAAAAAAACTGCCATAGAAGAAACTCTCAGTAAGAAGAGTGTAAGCAAATGGTATTCCAACTCAGATCGTCTGTCGTGATGATGGAAGCATGTTTCAGAGTGTGAATTAAAGTGCAAAGGAATGTGCTGTTAACCAATCCTTGATAAATAAAACTATATCGAAGCCATCTTCCCTCTCACGTCTTCGGACGTGACTATGAAACCTTTTGCTCAGCGGTGTAAGGAAATATAAGGAAAGTGCCACAGACTGAAATCTATGAAAGAACGCCGTACACAAAGCATCTTGCATCCCACAATCTTCAGTCATGAGAACGGAAGCATGGGTAAAAGTGTGGAGGAAAACATCAACAGAAAGCAGTTTGCTTAACTCTGTAGAAGGGCACTCTGCAGCCACCACGTCTCAACTCACCACTCCTGTGGTGAAGATGGAAGCCTTGGCAAGAGTGTGCACGAGCACGTAAAGAAAGGGCCGTCCAGTTAATTCTGAGACCCAAATCTGTGTAGATAGACTACAACACCGAACCCACCTCCTGACGAATGAATCAACCAGGGATTTCTTCCCTGTGTGTGAACCTTAAGGAAAGTGCCATAAACTTAATAGGCGTTGAGAACACTGGATCGATAGCATCTTACCACCCACAGCTTCAGTCAGGTAGGTAGCAATATTTGCCACGTTGTGTTGAACGCAGAAGGAAAGTGGCTGAGATTAAACTTCGAGAAAGCACCATGCCGAATTGATCCTTCGAGGCATGTGTTCTTTCATGATGATGGAATCATGTTTCAGACTGTGAATTAAAGTGCAAGGAATGGGCCGTTAACCAATACTGGAGAAATAACACTGTATCGAAGCCATCTTCCCTCTCACGTCTTCGGACGTGACTATGAAACCTTTTGCTCAGCGGTGTAAGGAAATATAAGGAAAGTGCCACAGACTGAAATCTATGAAAGAACGCCGTACACAAAGCATCTTGCATCCCACACTCTTCAGTCATGAGAACGGAAGCATGGGTAAACGTGTGGAGGAAAACTTCAACAGAAAGCAGTTTGCTTAACTCTGTAGAAGGGCACTCTGCAGCCACCACGTCTCAACTCACCACTCCTGTGGTGAAGATGGAAACCTTGGCAAGAGTGTGCACGAGCACGTAAAGAAAGGGCCGTCCAGTTAATTCTGAGACCCAAATCTGTGTAGATAGACTACAACACCGAACCCACCTCCTGACGAATGAATCAACCAGGGATTTCTTCCCTGTGTGTGGTACCTTAAGGAAAGTGCCATAAACTTAACAGGAGATGAGAACACTGGATCGATTGCTTCTTACAACCCACGGCTTCTCTCTCGTAGACATAAACATTTGCCACGTTGGGTTGAAAGCAGAAGGAAAGTGGCTGAGACTTTGCTTCGAGAGAGGATCTTACCAAATCGATCCTTCGAGGCATGTCTTCTATCGTGTAGTGGGAAGCATTCAGATAAGTGCGTTTCTCAGCATAAAGAAATGATTGTACACTTAACATTTGGAAAGAATTCTGTGGAAACCATCTGAAACTCACGTTTTCTCTCATGAACCTGGAAGCATTGGCTCAAGGGTGAGGGAACATGTGACTCAGTGCGGTTTCCTAAACCCTGAGCACCGAGCCTCTGGTTAGAGAATGCCACTTCAAGCATCCTGATGCATGGAGAGAGAAGTTTTGTCAACTATCTGTATTGAACGGTAAGAGAAGTGCCCTGCCGGGAACACTAAGAGAGAGCGCCATCTAGAGACAACCTTCCAACGTCCATCTACCTTCATGAAGATGGATGTATTTTCCAAAAGTTTGTATTAAAACACAAGGCACGTGCTGTATGCTCACATAAGAACACCCTTTGTAGAAGATCTTCCAACTCACATCTTCTGTAATGAAGATGGAAGTACTTGCAGAAGTGTGAGTGAACGCCTCAGGAGAGGTTCTAGCTAAGTAGCATTGAGAACCAAGTCTGTGTTGTAGGAAGGCAACAACGATCTAACGTCGTTACCCATGAATACGCACGCATTTCCCAAAACGTGTGTTGAAACTTCAGGAAAATGCCATAGACGTAACCCTCAGTAAGGAGAGGGAATGCAAAGTGTCTTCTACCTCCCGTCTGTCACGATGATGGAAGCTTGTTTCAGAGTGTGAATTTAAGGGTAAGGAAAGGGCCGTTAACCGATCTTTGAGAAAGATCACTGTATCGAAGCCATCTTCCATCTCACATCTTCGGATGTGAAGATGAAAACTTTTGCACAGGGGTGTAAGGAAATATAAGGAAAGTGCCACAGACTGAAATCTATGAAAGAACGCCGTACAGAAAGCATCTTGCATCCCGCAATCTTCAGTCATGAGAACGGAAGCATGTGCAAAAGTGTACAAAAACATCAACATAAAGCACTCTGCTTAACGTGGTAGAAGAACACTGTGCAGCCACCATGTCTCAACTCATCACTCCTGTCGTGAAGATGGAGCTTTGTAAGGAAAGGGTAGTTAAGCAATCTTTGAGAAAGAATACTGTGTCGAAGCCATCTTCCCTCTCACGTCTTCAGACGTGAATACGTAACCGTTTGCACAGGGATGTAAGGAAATATAAGGAAAGTGCCACAGACTGAAATCTATGAAAGAACGCCGTACACAAAGCATCTTGCATCCCACAATCTTCAGTCATGAGAACGGAAGCATGGGTAAAAGTGTGGAGGAAAACATCAACAGAAAGCAGTTTGCTTAACTCTGTTAGAAGGGCACTCTGCAGCCACCACGTCTCAACTCACCACTCCTGTGGTGAAGATGGAAGCCTTGGCAAGAGTGTGCACGAGCACGTAAAGAAAGGGCCGTCCAGTTAATTCTGAGACCCAAATCTGTGTAGATAGACTACAACACCGAACCCACCTCCTGACGAATGAATCAACCAGGGATTTCTTCCCTTTGTGTGGAACCTTAAGGAAAGTGCCATAAACTTAGGTGTTGAGAACACTGGATCGATAGCATCTTACAACCCAGAGCTTCTGCCACGTAGACATAAATATTTGCCACGTTGGGTTGAAAGCAGAAGGAAAGTGGCTGAGACTTTGCTTCGAGAGAGGATCTTACCGAATCCATCCTTCGAGGGATGTCTTCTAACGTGTAGTGGGAAGCATTCAGATAAGTGTATTTCTCAGCATAAAGAAATGATTGTACACTTAACCTTTGGAACGAATTCCGTGGAAACCATCGGAAAACCACATTTTCTCTCATGAACCTGGAAGCATTGGCTCAAGGGTGAGGGAACATGTGACTCAGTGCGGTTTCCTAAACCCTGAGCACCGAGCATCTGGATAGAGAATGCCACTTCAAGCAGCCTGATGCACGGAGAGAGAAGCTTTCTCAGTTATGTGTGATGAACAGTAAGAGAAGTGTCCTTCGCTGAACACTAAGAAAGAGCACATTAGAGAAAACCTTCCAAATCCCATCTACCTTCATGAAGATGGAGGTATTTTTCAAAAGTGTGCATGAAAACACAAGGAAGGTGCATAGGATCACTTAAGAACACCCTTTGGAAAAGATCATCCCAACTCACATCTTCTAAAATGAACACAGACGAACTTGCAGAAGTGTTAGTGAAGGCATCAGGAGAGGTTCTAGCTTAGCAGCTGTGAGAACCAAGTCTGTGTTGTAGGAAGGCAACATCGATTTAATATCGTGAACCATGAATAAACACGCGTTTCCCTGTACGTGACAACGATAAAAAGCGATAAAAAAGCGATAAAAAAGCGAAAAAAACTGCCATAGAAGAAACTCTCAGTAAGAAGAGTGTAAGCAAATGGTATTCCAACTCAGATCGTCTGTCGTGATGATGGAAGCATGTTTCAGAGTGTGAATTAAAGTGCAAAGGAATGTGCTGTTAACCAATCCTTGATAAATAAAACTATATCGAAGCCATCTTCCCTCTCACGTCTTCGGACGTGACTATGAAACCTTTTGCTCAGCGGTGTAAGGAAATATAAGGAAAGTGCCACAGACTGAAATCTATGAAAGAACGCCGTACACAAAGCATCTTGCATCCCACAATCTTCAGTCATGAGAACGGAAGCATGGGTAAAAGTGTGGAGGAAAACATCAACAGAAAGCAGTTTGCTTAACTCTGTAGAAGGGCACTCTGCAGCCACCACGTCTCAACTCACCACTCCTGTGGTGAAGATGGAAGCCTTGGCAAGAGTGTGCACGAGCACGTAAAGAAAGGGCCGTCCAGTTAATTCTGAGACCCAAATCTGTGTAGATAGACTACAACACCGAACCCACCTCCTGACGAATGAATCAACCAGGGATTTCTTCCCTGTGTGTGAACCTTAAGGAAAGTGCCATAAACTTAATAGGCGTTGAGAACACTGGATCGATAGCATCTTACCACCCACAGCTTCAGTCAGATAGATAGCAATATTTGCCACGTTGTGTTGAACGCAGAAGGAAAGTGGCTGAGATTAAACTTCGAGAAAGCACCATGCCGAATTGATCCTTCGAGGCATGTGTTCTTTCATGATGATGGAATCATGTTTCAGACTGTGAATTAAAGTGCAAGGAATGGGCCGTTAACCAATACTGGAGAAATAACACTGTATCGAAGCCATCTTCCCTCTCACGTCTTCGGACGTGACTATGAAACCTTTTGCTCAGCGGTGTAAGGAAATATAAGGAAAGTGCCACAGACTGAAATCTATGAAAGAACGCCGTACAGAAAGCATCTTGCATCCCGCAATCTTCAGTCATGAGAACGGAAGCATGTGCAAAAGTGTACAAAAACATCAACATAAAGCACTCTGCTTAACGTGGTAGAAGAACACTGTGCAGCCACCATGTCTCAACTCATCACTCCTGTCGTGAAGATGGAGCTTTGTAAGGAAAGGGTAGTTAAGCAATCTTTGAGAAAGAATACTGTGTCGAAGCCATCTTCCCTCTCACGTCTTCAGACGTGAATACGTAACCGTTTGCACAGGGATGTAAGGAAATATAAGGAAAGTGCCACAGACTGAAATCTATGAAAGAACGCCGTACACAAAGCATCTTGCATCCCACAATCTTCAGTCATGAGAACGGAAGCATGGGTAAAAGTGTGGAGGAAAACATCAACAGAAAGCAGTTTGCTTAACTCTGTTAGAAGGGCACTCTGCAGCCACCACGTCTCAACTCACCACTCCTGTGGTGAAGATGGAAGCCTTGGCAAGAGTGTGCACGAGCACGTAAAGAAAGGGCCGTCCAGTTAATTCTGAGACCCAAATCTGTGTAGATAGACTACAACACCGAACCCACCTCCTGACGAATGAATCAACCAGGGATTTCTTCCCTTTGTGTGGAACCTTAAGGAAAGTGCCATAAACTTAGGTGTTGAGAACACTGGATCGATAGCATCTTACAACCCAGAGCTTCTGCCACGTAGACATAAATATTTGCCACGTTGGGTTGAAAGCAGAAGGAAAGTGGCTGAGACTTTGCTTCGAGAGAGGATCTTACCGAATCCATCCTTCGAGGGATTCTTCTAACGTGTAGTGGGAAGCATTCAGATAAGTGTATTTCTCAGCATAAAGAAATGATTGTACACTTAACCTTTGGAACGAATTCCGTGGAAACCATCGGAAAACCACATTTTCTCTCATGAACCTGGAAGCATTGGCTCAAGGGTGAGGGAACATGTGACTCAGTGCGGTTTCCTAAACCCTGAGCACCGAGCATCTGGATAGAGAATGCCACTTCAAGCAGCCTGATGCACGGAGAGAGAAGCTTTCTCAGTTATGTGTGATGAACAGTAAGAGAAGTGTCCTTCGCTGAACACTAAGAAAGAGCACATTAGAGAAAACCTTCCAAATCCCATCTACCTTCATGAAGATGGAGGTATTTTTCAAAAGTGTGCATGAAAACACAAGGAAGGTGCATAGGATCACTTAAGAACACCCTTTGGAAAAGATCATCCCAACTCACATCTTCTAAAATGAACACAGACGAACTTGCAGAAGTGTTAGTGAAGGCATCAGGAGAGGTTCTAGCTTAGCAGCTGTGAGAACCAAGTCTGTGTTGTAGGAAGGCAACATCGATTTAATATCGTGAACCATGAATAAACACGCGTTTCCCTGTACGTGACAACGATAAAAAGCGATAAAAAAGCGATAAAAAAGCGAAAAAAACTGCCATAGAAGAAACTCTCAGTAAGAAGAGTGTAAGCAAATGGTATTCCAACTCAGATCGTCTGTCGTGATGATGGAAGCATGTTTCAGAGTGTGAATTAAAGTGCAAAGGAATGTGCTGTTAACCAATCCTTGATAAATAAAACTATATCGAAGCCATCTTCCCTCTCACGTCTTCGGACGTGACTATGAAACCTTTTGCTCAGCGGTGTAAGGAAATATAAGGAAAGTGCCACAGACTGAAATCTATGAAAGAACGCCGTACACAAAGCATCTTGCATCCCACAATCTTCAGTCATGAGAACGGAAGCATGGGTAAAAGTGTGGAGGAAAACATCAACAGAAAGCAGTTTGCTTAACTCTGTAGAAGGGCACTCTGCAGCCACCACGTCTCAACTCACCACTCCTGTGGTGAAGATGGAAGCCTTGGCAAGAGTGTGCACGAGCACGTAAAGAAAGGGCCGTCCAGTTAATTCTGAGACCCAAATCTGTGTAGATAGACTACAACACCGAACCCACCTCCTGACGAATGAATCAACCAGGGATTTCTTCCCTGTGTGTGAACCTTAAGGAAAGTGCCATAAACTTAATAGGCGTTGAGAACACTGGATCGATAGCATCTTACCACCCACAGCTTCAGTCAGATAGATAGCAATATTTGCCACGTTGTGTTGAACGCAGAAGGAAAGTGGCTGAGATTAAACTTCGAGAAAGCACCATGCCGAATTGATCCTTCGAGGCATGTGTTCTTTCATGATGATGGAATCATGTTTCAGACTGTGAATTAAAGTGCAAGGAATGGGCCGTTAACCAATACTGGAGAAATAACACTGTATCGAAGCCATCTTCCCTCTCACGTCTTCGGACGTGACTATGAAACCTTTTGCTCAGCGGTGTAAGGAAATATAAGGAAAGTGCCACAGACTGAAATCTATGAAAGAACGCCGTACACAAAGCATCTTGCATCCCACAATCTTCAGTCATGAGAACGGAAGCATGGGTAAACGTGTGGAGGAAAACTTCAACAGAAAGCAGTTTGCTTAACTCTGTAGAAGGGCACTCTGCAGCCACCACGTCTCAACTCACCACTCCTGTGGTGAAGATGGAAACCTTGGCAAGAGTGTGCACGAGCACGTAAAGAAAGGGCCGTCCAGTTAATTCTGAGACCCAAATCTGTGTAGATAGACTACAACACCGAACCCACCTCCTGACGAATGAATCAACCAGGGATTTCTTCCCTGTGTGTGGAACCTTAAGGAAAGTGCCATAAACTTAACAGGAGATGAGAACACTGGATCGATTGCTTCTTACAACCCACGGCTTCTCTCTCGTAGACATAAACATTTGCCACGTTGGGTTGAAAGCAGAAGGAAAGTGGCTGAGACTTTGCTTCGAGAGAGGATCTTACCAAATCGATCCTTCGAGGCATGTCTTCTATCGTGTAGTGGGAAGCATTCAGATAAGTGCGTTTCTCAGCATAAAGAAATGATTGTACACGTAACATTTGGAAAGAATTCTGTGGAAACCATCTGAAACTCACGTTTTCTCTCATGAACCTGGAAGCATTGGCTCAAGGGTGAGGGAACATGTGACTCAGTGCGGTTTCCTAAACCCTGAGCACCGAGCCTCTGGTTAGAGAATGCCACTTCAAGCATCCTGATGCATGGAGAGAGAAGTTTTGTCAACTATCTGTATTGAACGGTAAGAGAAGTGCCCTGCCGGGAACACTAAGAGAGAGCGCCATCTAGAGACAACCTTCCAACTTCCATCTACCTTCATGAAGATGGATGTATTTTCCAAAAGTTTGTATTAAAACACAAGGCACGTGCTGTATGCTCACATAAGAACACCCTTTGTAGAAGATCTTCCAACTCACATCTTCTGTAATGAAGATGGAAGTACTTGCAGAAGTGTGAGTGAACGCCTCAGGAGAGGTTCTAGCTAAGTAGCATTGAGAACCAAGTCTGTGTTGTAGGAAGGCAACAACGATCTAACGTCGTTACCCATGAATACGCACGCATTTCCCAAAACGTGTGTTGAAACTTCAGGAAAATGCCATAGACGTAACCCTCAGTAAGGAGAGGGAATGCAAAGTGTCTTCTACCTCCCGTCTGTCACGATGATGGAAGCTTGTTTCAGAGTGTGAATTTAAGGGTAAGGAAAGGGCCGTTAACCGATCTTTGAGAAAGATCACTGTATCGAAGCCATCTTCCATCTCACATCTTCGGATGTGAAGATGAAAACTTTTGCACAGGGGTGTAAGGAAATATAAGGAAAGTGCCACAGACTGAAATCTATGAAAGAACGCCGTACAGAAAGCATCTTGCATCCCGCAATCTTCAGTCATGAGAACGGAAGCATGTGCAAAAGTGTACAAAAACATCAACATAAAGCACTCTGCTTAACGTGGTAGAAGAACACTGTGCAGCCACCATGTCTCAACTCATCACTCCTGTCGTGAAGATGGAGCTTTGTAAGGAAAGGGTAGTTAAGCAATCTTTGAGAAAGAATACTGTGTCGAAGCCATCTTCCCTCTCACGTCTTCAGACGTGAATACGTAACCGTTTGCACAGGGATGTAAGGAAATATAAGGAAAGTGCCACAGACTGAAATCTATGAAAGAACGCCGTACACAAAGCATCTTGCATCCCACAATCTTCAGTCATGAGAACGGAAGCATGGGTAAAAGTGTGGAGGAAAACATCAACAGAAAGCAGTTTGCTTAACTCTGTTAGAAGGGCACTCTGCAGCCACCACGTCTCAACTCACCACTCCTGTGGTGAAGATGGAAGCCTTGGCAAGAGTGTGCACGAGCACGTAAAGAAAGGGCCGTCCAGTTAATTCTGAGACCCAAATCTGTGTAGATAGACTACAACACCGAACCCACCTCCTGACGAATGAATCAACCAGGGATTTCTTCCCTGTGTGTGGAACCTTAAGGAAAGTGCCATAAAAGGTGTTGAGAACACTGGATCGATAGCATCTTACAACCCAGAGCTTCTGCCACGTAGACATAAATATTTGCCACGTTGGGTTGAAAGCAGAAGGAAAGTGGCTGAGACTTTGCTTCGAGAGAGGATCTTACCGAATCCATCCTTCGAGGGATGTCTTCTAACGTGTAGTGGGAAGCATTCAGATAAGTGTATTTCTCAGCATAAAGAAATGATTGTACACTTAACCTTTGGAACGAATTCCGTGGAAACCATCGGAAAACCACATTTTCTCTCATGAACCTGGAAGCATTGGCTCAAGGGTGAGGGAACATGTGACTCAGTGCGGTTTCCTAAACCCTGAGCACCGAGCATCTGGATAGAGAATGCCACTTCAAGCAGCCTGATGCACGGAGAGAGAAGCTTTCTCAGTTATGTGTGATGAACAGTAAGAGAAGTGTCCTTCGCTGAACACTAAGAAAGAGCACATTAGAGAAAACCTTCCAAATCCCATCTACCTTCATGAAGATGGAGGTATTTTTCAAAAGTGTGCATGAAAACACAAGGAAGGTGCATAGGATCACTTAAGAACACCCTTTGGAAAAGATCATCCCAACTCACATCTTCTAAAATGAACACAGACGAACTTGCAGAAGTGTTAGTGAAGGCATCAGGAGAGGTTCTAGCTTAGCAGCTGTGAGAACCAAGTCTGTGTTGTAGGAAGGCAACATCGATTTAATATCGTGAACCATGAATAAACACGCGTTTCCCTGTACGTGACAACGATAAAAAGCGATAAAAAAGCGATAAAAAAGCGAAAAAAACTGCCATAGAAGAAACTCTCAGTAAGAAGAGTGTAAGCAAATGGTATTCCAACTCAGATCGTCTGTCGTGATGATGGAAGCATGTTTCAGAGTGTGAATTAAAGTGCAAAGGAATGTGCTGTTAACCAATCCTTGATAAATAAAACTATATCGAAGCCATCTTCCCTCTCACGTCTTCGGACGTGACTATGAAACCTTTTGCTCAGCGGTGTAAGGAAATATAAGGAAAGTGCCACAGACTGAAATCTATGAAAGAACGCCGTACACAAAGCATCTTGCATCCCACAATCTTCAGTCATGAGAACGGAAGCATGGGTAAAAGTGTGGAGGAAAACATCAACAGAAAGCAGTTTGCTTAACTCTGTTAGAAGGGCACTCTGCAGCCACCACGTCTCAACTCACCACTCCTGTGGTGAAGATGGAAGCCTTGGCAAGAGTGTGCACGAGCACGTAAAGAAAGGGCCGTCCAGTTAATTCTGAGACCCAAATCTGTGTAGATAGACTACAACACCGAACCCACCTCCTGACGAATGAATCAACCAGGGATTTCTTCCCTGTGTGTGAACCTTAAGGAAAGTGCCATAAACTTAATAGGCGTTGAGAACACTGGATCGATAGCATCTTACCACCCACAGCTTCAGTCAGGTAGATAGCAATATTTGCCACGTTGTGTTGAACGCAGAAGGAAAGTGGCTGAGATTAAACTTCGAGAAAGCACCATGCCGAATTGATCCTTCGAGGCATGTGTTCTTTCATGATGATGGAATCATGTTTCAGACTGTGAATTAAAGTGCAAGGAATGGGCCGTTAACCAATACTGGAGAAATAACACTGTATCGAAGCCATCTTCCCTCTCACGTCTTCGGACGTGACTATGAAACCTTTTGCACAGGGGTGTAAGGAAATATAAGGAAAGTGCCACAGACTGAAATCTATGAAAGAACGCCGTACACAAAGCATCTTGCATCCCACAATCTTCAGTCATGAGAACGGAAGCATGGGTAAACGTGTGGAGGAAAACTTCAACAGAAAGCAGTTTGCTTAACTCTGTAGAAGGGCACTCTGCAGCCACCACGTCTCAACTCACCACTCCTGTGGTGAAGATGGAAGCCTTGGCAAGAGTGTGCACGAGCACGTAAAGAAAGGGCCGTCCAGTTAATTCTGAGACCCAAATCTGTGTAGATAGACTACAACACCGAACCCACCTCCTGACGAATGAATCAACCAGGGATTTCTTCCCTGTGTGTGAACCTTAAGGAAAGTGCCATAAACTTAATAGGCGTTGAGAACACTGGATCGATAGCATCTTACCACCCACAGCTTCAGTCAGGTAGGTAGCAATATTTGCCACGTTGTGTTGAACGCAGAAGGAAAGTGGCTGAGATTAAACTTCGAGAAAGCACCATGCCGAATTGATCCTTCGAGGCATGTGTTCTTTCATGATGATGGAATCATGTTTCAGACTGTCAATTAAAGTGCAAGGAATGGGCCGTTAACCAATACTGGAGAAATAACACTGTATCGAAGCCATCTTCCCTCTCACGTCTTCGGACGTGACTATGAAACCTTTTGCTCAGCGGTGTAAGGAAATATAAGGAAAGTGCCACAGACTGAAATCTATGAAAGAACGCCGTACACAAAGCATCTTGCATCCCACACTCTTCAGTCATGAGAACGGAAGCATGGGTAAACGTGTGGAGGAAAACTTCAACAGAAAGCAGTTTGCTTAACTCTGTAGAAGGGCACTCTGCAGCCACCACGTCTCAACTCACCACTCCTGTGGTGAAGATGGAAACCTTGGCAAGAGTGTGCACGAGCACGTAAAGAAAGGGCCGTCCAGTTAATTCTGAGACCCAAATCTGTGTAGATAGACTACAACACCGAACCCACCTCCTGACGAATGAATCAACCAGGGATTTCTTCCCTGTGTGTGGAACCTTAAGGAAAGTGCCATAAACTTAACAGGAGATGAGAACACTGGATCGATTGCTTCTTACAACCCACGGCTTCTCTCTCGTAGACATAAACGTTTGCCACGTTGGGTTGAAAGCAGAAGGAAAGTGGCTGAGACTTTGCTTCGAGAGAGGATCTTACCAAATCGATCCTTCGAGGCATGTCTTCTATCGTGTAGTGGGAAGCATTCAGATAAGTGCGTTTCTCAGCATAAAGAAATGATTGTACACTTAACATTTGGAAAGAATTCTGTGGAAACCATCTGAAACTCACGTTTTCTCTCATGAACCTGGAAGCATTGGCTCAAGGGTGAGGGAACATGTGACTCAGTGCGGTTTCCTAAACCCTGAGCACCGAGCCTCTGGTTAGAGAATGCCACTTCAAGCATCCTGATGCATGGAGAGAGAAGTTTTGTCAACTATCTGTATTGAACGGTAAGAGAAGTACCCTGCCGGGAACACTAAGAGAGAGCGCCATCTAGAGACAACCTTCCAACTTCCATCTACCTTCATGAAGATGGATGTATTTTCCAAAAGTTTGTATTAAAACACAAGGCACGTGCTGTATGCTCACATAAGAACACCCTTTGTAGAAGATCTTCCAACTCACATCTTCTGTAATGAAGATGGAAGTACTTGCAGAAGTGTGAGTGAACGCCTCAGGAGAGGTTCTAGCTAAGTAGCATTGAGAACCAAGTCTGTGTTGTAGGAAGGCAACAACGATCTAACGTCGTTACCCATGAATACGCACGCATTTCCCAAAACGTGTGTTGAAACTTCAGGAAAATGCCATAGACGTAACCCTCAGTAAGGAGAGGGAATGCAAAGTGTCTTCTACCTCCCGTCTGTCACGATGATGGAAGCTTGTTTCAGAGTGTGAATTTAAGGGTAAGGAAAGGGCCGTTAACCGATCTTTGAGAAAGATCACTGTATCGAAGCCATCTTCCATCTCACATCTTCGGATGTGAAGATGAAAACTTTTGCACAGGGGTGTAAGGAAATATAAGGAAAGTGCCACAGACTGAAATCTATGAAAGAACGCCGTACAGAAAGCATCTTGCATCCCGCAATCTTCAGTCATGAGAACGGAAGCATGTGCAAAAGTGTACAAAAACATCAACATAAAGCACTCTGCTTAACGTGGTAGAAGAACACTGTGCAGCCACCATGTCTCAACTCATCACTCCTGTCGTGAAGATGGAGCTTTGTAAGGAAAGGGTAGTTAAGCAATCTTTGAGAAAGAATACTGTGTCGAAGCCATCTTCCCTCTCACGTCTTCAGACGTGAATACGTAACCGTTTGCACAGGGATGTAAGGAAATATAAGGAAAGTGCCACAGACTGAAATCTATGAAAGAACGCCGTACACAAAGCATCTTGCATCCCACAATCTTCAGTCATGAGAACGGAAGCATGGGTAAAAGTGTGGAGGAAAACATCAACAGAAAGCAGTTTGCTTAACTCTGTTAGAAGGGCACTCTGCAGCCACCACGTCTCAACTCACCACTCCTGTGGTGAAGATGGAAGCCTTGGCAAGAGTGTGCACGAGCACGTAAAGAAAGGGCCGTCCAGTTAATTCTGAGACCCAAATCTGTGTAGATAGACTACAACACCGAACCCACCTCCTGACGAATGAATCAACCAGGGATTTCTTCCCTTTGTGTGGAACCTTAAGGAAAGTGCCATAAAAGGTGTTGAGAACCCTGGATCGATAGCATCTTACAACCCAGAGCTTCTGCCACGTAGACATAAATATTTGCCACGTTGGGTTGAAAGCAGAAGGAAAGTGGCTGAGACTTTGCTTCGAGAGAGGATCTTACCGAATCCATCCTTCGAGGGATGTCTTCTAACGTGTAGTGGGAAGCATTCAGATAAGTGTATTTCTCAGCATAAAGAAATGATTGTACACTTAACCTTTGGAACGAATTCCGTGGAAACCATCGGAAAACCACATTTTCTCTCATGAACCTGGAAGCATTGGCTCAAGGGTGAGGGAACATGTGACTCAGTGCGGTTTCCTAAACCCTGAGCACCGAGCATCTGGATAGAGAATGCCACTTCAAGCAGCCTGATGCACGGAGAGAGAAGCTTTCTCAGTTATGTGTGATGAACAGTAAGAGAAGTGTCCTTCGCTGAACACTAAGAAAGAGCACATTAGAGAAAACCTTCCAAATCCCATCTACCTTCATGAAGATGGAGGTATTTTTCAAAAGTGTGCATGAAAACACAAGGAAGGTGCATAGGATCACTTAAGAACACCCTTTGGAAAAGATCATCCCAACTCACATCTTCTAAAATGAACACAGACGAACTTGCAGAAGTGTTAGTGAAGGCATCAGGAGAGGTTCTAGCTTAGCAGCTGTGAGAACCAAGTCTGTGTTGTAGGAAGGCAACATCGATTTAATATCGTGAACCATGAATAAACACGCGTTTCCCTGTACGTGACAACGATAAAAAGCGATAAAAAAGCGATAAAAAAGCGAAAAAAACTGCCATAGAAGAAACTGTCAGTAAGAAGAGTGTAAGCAAATGGTATTCCAACTCAGATCGTCTGTCGTGATGATGGAAGCATGTTTCAGAGTGTGAATTAAGTGCAAAGGAATGTCCTGTTAACCAATCCTTGATAAATAAAACTATATCGAAGCCATCTTCCCTCTCACGTCTTCGGACGTGACTATGAAACCTTTTGCTCAGCGGTGTAAGGAAATATAAGGAAAGTGCCACAGACTGAAATCTATGAAAGAACGCCGTACACAAAGCATCTTGCATCCCACAATCTTCAGTCATGAGAACGGAAGCATGGGTAAAAGTGTGGAGGAAAACATCAACAGAAAGCAGTTTGCTTAACTCTGTAGAAGGGCACTCTGCAGCCACCACGTCTCAACTCACCACTCCTGTGGTGAAGATGGAAGCCTTGGCAAGAGTGTGCACGAGCACGTAAAGAAAGGGCCGTCCAGTTAATTCTGAGACCCAAATCTGTGTAGATAGACTACAACACCGAACCCACCTCCTGACGAATGAATCAACCAGGGATTTCTTCCCTGTGTGTGAACCTTAAGGAAAGTGCCATAAACTTAATAGGCGTTGAGAACACTGGATCGATAGCATCTTACCACCCACAGCTTCAGTCAGATAGATAGCAATATTTGCCACGTTGTGTTGAACGCAGAAGGAAAGTGGCTGAGATTAAACTTCGAGAAAGCACCATGCCGAATTGATCCTTCGAGGCATGTGTTCTTTCATGATGATGGAATCATGTTTCAGACTGTGAATTAAAGTGCAAGGAATGGGCCGTTAACCAATACTGGAGAAATAACACTGTATCGAAGCCATCTTCCCTCTCACGTCTTCGGACGTGACTATGAAACCTTTTGCTCAGCGGTGTAAGGAAATATAAGGAAAGTGCCACAGACTGAAATCTATGAAAGAACGCCGTACACAAAGCATCTTGCATCCCACAATCTTCAGTCATGAGAACGGAAGCATGGGTAAACGTGTGGAGGAAAACTTCAACAGAAAGCAGTTTGCTTAACTCTGTAGAAGGGCACTCTGCAGCCACCACGTCTCAACTCACCACTCCTGTGGTGAAGATGGAAACCTTGGCAAGAGTGTGCACGAGCACGTAAAGAAAGGGCCGTCCAGTTAATTCTGAGACCCAAATCTGTGTAGATAGACTACAACACCGAACCCACCTCCTGACGAATGAATCAACCAGGGATTTCTTCCCTGTGTGTGGTACCTTAAGGAAAGTGCCATAAACTTAACAGGAGATGAGAACACTGGATCGATTGCTTCTTACAACCCACGGCTTCTCTCTCGTAGACATAAACATTTGCCACGTTGGGTTGAAAGCAGAAGGAAAGTGGCTGAGACTTTGCTTCGAGAGAGGATCTTACCAAATCGATCCTTCGAGGCATGTCTTCTATCGTGTAGTGGGAAGCATTCAGATAAGTGCGTTTCTCAGCATAAAGAAATGATTGTACACTTAACATTTGGAAAGAATTCTGTGGAAACCATCTGAAACTCACGTTTTCTCTCATGAACCTGGAAGCATTGGCTCAAGGGTGAGGGAACATGTGACTCAGTGCGGTTTCCTAAACCCTGAGCACCGAGCCTCTGGTTAGAGAATGCCACTTCAAGCATCCTGATGCATGGAGAGAGAAGTTTTGTCAACTATCTGTATTGAACGGTAAGAGAAGTGCCCTGCCGGGAACACTAAGAGAGAGCGCCATCTAGAGACAACCTTCCAACTTCCATCTACCTTCATGAAGATGGATGTATTTTCCAAAAGTTTGTATTAAAACACAAGGCACGTGCTGTATGCTCACATAAGAACACCCTTTGTAGAAGATCTTCCAACTCACATCTTCTGTAATGAAGATGGAAGTACTTGCAGAAGTGTGAGTGAACGCCTCAGGAGAGGTTCTAGCTAAGTAGCATTGAGAACCAAGTCTGTGTTGTAGGAAGGCAACAACGATCTAACGTCGTTACCCATGAATACGCACGCATTTCCCAAAACGTGTGTTGAAACTTCAGGAAAATGCCATAGACGTAACCCTCAGTAAGGAGAGGGAATGCAAAGTGTCTTCTACCTCCCGTCTGTCACGATGATGGAAGCTTGTTTCAGAGTGTGAATTTAAGGGTAAGGAAAGGGCCGTTAACCGATCTTTGAGAAAGATCACTGTATCGAAGCCATCTTCCATCTCACATCTTCGGATGTGAAGATGAAAACTTTTGCACAGGGGTGTAAGGAAATATAAGGAAAGTGCCACAGACTGAAATCTATGAAAGAACGCCGTACAGAAAGCATCTTGCATCCCGCAATCTTCAGTCATGAGAACGGAAGCATGTGCAAAAGTGTACAAAAACATCAACATAAAGCACTCTGCTTAACGTGGTAGAAGAACACTGTGCAGCCACCATGTCTCAACTCATCACTCCTGTCGTGAAGATGGAGCTTTGTAAGGAAAGGGTAGTTAAGCAATCTTTGAGAAAGAATACTGTGTCGAAGCCATCTTCCCTCTCACGTCTTCAGACGTGAATACGTAACCGTTTGCACAGGGATGTAAGGAAATATAAGGAAAGTGCCACAGACTGAAATCTATGAAAGAACGCCGTACACAAAGCATCTTGCATCCCACAATCTTCAGTCATGAGAACGGAAGCATGGGTAAAAGTGTGGAGGAAAACATCAACAGAAAGCAGTTTGCTTAACTCTGTTAGAAGGGCACTCTGCAGCCACCACGTCTCAACTCACCACTCCTGTGGTGAAGATGGAAGCCTTGGCAAGAGTGTGCACGAGCACGTAAAGAAAGGGCCGTCCAGTTAATTCTGAGACCCAAATCTGTGTAGATAGACTACAACACCGAACCCACCTCCTGACGAATGAATCAACCAGGGATTTCTTCCCTTTGTGTGGAACCTTAAGGAAAGTGCCATAAAAGGTGTTGAGAACACTGGATCGATAGCATCTTACAACCCAGAGCTTCTGCCACGTAGACATAAATATTTGCCACGTTGGGTTGAAAGCAGAAGGAAAGTGGCTGAGACTTTGCTTCGAGAGAGGATCTTACCGAATCCATCCTTCGAGGGATGTCTTCTAACGTGTAGTGGGAAGCATTCAGATAAGTGTATTTCTCAGCATAAAGAAATGATTGTACACTTAACCTTTGGAACGAATTCCGTGGAAACCATCGGAAAACCACATTTTCTCTCATGAACCTGGAAGCATTGGCTCAAGGGTGAGGGAACATGTGACTCAGTGCGGTTTCCTAAACCCTGAGCACCGAGCATCTGGATAGAGAATGCCACTTCAAGCAGCCTGATGCACGGAGAGAGAAGCTTTCTCAGTTATGTGTGATGAACAGTAAGAGAAGTGTCCTTCGCTGAACACTAAGAAAGAGCACATTAGAGAAAACCTTCCAAATCCAATCTACCTTCATGAAGATGGAGGTATTTTTCAAAAGTGTGCATGAAAACACAAGGAAGGTGCATAGGATCACTTAAGAACACCCTTTGGAAAAGATCATCCCAACTCACATCTTCTAAAATGAACACAGACGAACTTGCAGAAGTGTTAGTGAAGGCATCAGGAGAGGTTCTAGCTTAGCAGCTGTGAGAACCAAGTCTGTGTTGTAGGAAGGCAACATCGATTTAATATCGTGAACCATGAATAAACACGCGTTTCCCTGTACGTGACGATAAAAAGCGATAAAAAAGCGATAAAAAAGCGAAAAAAACTGCCATAGAAGAAACTGTCAGTAAGAAGAGTGTAAGCAAATGGTATTCCAACTCAGATCGTCTGTCGTGATGATGGAAGCATGTTTCAGAGTGTGAATTAAAGTGCAAAGGAATGTGCTGTTAACCAATCCTTGATAAATAAAACTATATCGAAGCCGTCTTCCCTCTCACGTCTTCGGACGTGACTATGAAACCTTTTGCTCAGCGGTGTAAGGAAATATAAGGAAAGTGCCACAGACTGAAATCTATGAAAGAACGCCGTACACAAAGCATCTTGCATCCCACAATCTTCAGTCATGAGAACGGAAGCATGGGTAAAAGTGTGGAGGAAAACATCAACAGAAAGCAGTTTGCTTAACTCTGTAGAAGGGCACTCTGCAGCCACCACGTCTCAACTCACCACTCCTGTGGTGAAGATGGAAGCCTTGGCAAGAGTGTGCACGAGCACGTAAAGAAAGGGCCGTCCAGTTAATTCTGAGACCCAAATCTGTGTAGATAGACTACAACACCGAACCCACCTCCTGACGAATGAATCAACCAGGGATTTCTTCCCTGTGTGTGAACCTTAAGGAAAGTGCCATAAACTTAATAGGCGTTGAGAACACTGGATCGATAGCATCTTACCACCCACAGCTTCAGTCAGGTAGGTAGCAATATTTGCCACGTTGTGTTGAACGCAGAAGGAAAGTGGCTGAGATTAAACTTCGAGAAAGCACCATGCCGAATTGATCCTTCGAGGCATGTGTTCTTTCATGATGATGGAATCATGTTTCAGACTGTGAATTAAAGTGCAAGGAATGGGCCGTTAACCAATACTGGAGAAATAACACTGTATCGAAGCCATCTTCCCTCTCACGTCTTCGGACGTGACTATGAAACCTTTTGCTCAGCGGTGTAAGGAAATATAAGGAAAGTGCCACAGACTGAAATCTATGAAAGGACGCCGTACACAAAGCATCTTGCATCCCACAATCTTCAGTCATGAGAACGGAAGCATGGGTAAACGTGTGGAGGAAAACTTCAACAGAAAGCAGTTTGCTTAACTCTGTAGAAGGGCACTCTGCAGCCACCACGTCTCAACTCACCACTCCTGTGGTGAAGATGGAAACCTTGGCAAGAGTGTGCACGAGCACGTAAAGAAAGGGCCGTCCAGTTAATTCTGAGACCCAAATCTGTGTAGATAGACTACAACACCGAACCCACCTCCTGACGAATGAATCAACCAGGGATTTCTTCCCTGTGTGTGGAACCTTAAGGAAAGTGCCATAAACTTAACAGGAGATGAGAACACTGGATCGATTGCTTCTTACAACCCACGGCTTCTCTCTCGTAGACATAAACATTTGCCACGTTGGGTTGAAAGCAGAAGGAAAGTGGCTGAGACTTTGCTTCGAGAGAGGATCTTACCAAATCGATCCTTCGAGGCATGTCTTCTATCGTGTAGTGGGAAGCATTCAGATAAGTGCGTTTCTCAGCATAAAGAAATGATTGTACACGTAACATTTGGAAAGAATTCTGTGGAAACCATCTGAAACTCACGTTTTCTCTCATGAACCTGGAAGCATTGGCTCAAGGGTGAGGGAACATGTGACTCAGTGCGGTTTCCTAAACCCTGAGCACCGAGCCTCTGGTTAGAGAATGCCACTTCAAGCATCCTGATGCATGGAGAGAGAAGTTTTGTCAACTATCTGTATTGAACGGTAAGAGAAGTGCCCTGCCGGGAACACTAAGAGAGAGCGCCATCTAGAGACAACCTTCCAACTTCCATCTACCTTCATGAAGATGGATGTATTTTCCAAAAGTTTGTATTAAAACACAAGGCACGTGCTGTATGCTCACATAAGAACACCCTTTGTAGAAGATCTTCCAACTCACATCTTCTGTAATGAAGATGGAAGTACTTGCAGAAGTGTGAGTGAACGCCTCAGGAGAGGTTCTAGCTAAGTAGCATTGAGAACCAAGTCTGTGTTGTAGGAAGGCAACAACGATCTAACGTCGTTACCCATGAATACGCACGCATTTCCCAAAACGTGTGTTGAAACTTCAGGAAAATGCCATAGACGTAACCCTCAGTAAGGAGAGGGAATGCAAAGTGTCTTCTACCTCCCGTCTGTCACGATGATGGAAGCTTGTTTCAGAGTGTGAATTTAAGGGTAAGGAAAGGGCCGTTAACCGATCTTTGAGAAAGATCACTGTATCGAAGCCATCTTCCATCTCACATCTTCGGATGTGAAGATGAAAACTTTTGCACAGGGGTGTAAGGAAATATAAGGAAAGTGCCACAGACTGAAATCTATGAAAGAACGCCGTACAGAAAGCATCTTGCATCCCGCAATCTTCAGTCATGAGAACGGAAGCATGTGCAAAAGTGTACAAAAACATCAACATAAAGCACTCTGCTTAACGTGGTAGAAGAACACTGTGCAGCCACCATGTCTCAACTCATCACTCCTGTCGTGAAGATGGAGCTTTGTAAGGAAAGGGTAGTTAAGCAATCTTTGAGAAAGAATACTGTGTCGAAGCCATCTTCCCTCTCACGTCTTCAGACGTGAATACGTAACCGTTTGCACAGGGATGTAAGGAAATATAAGGAAAGTGCCACAGACTGAAATCTATGAAAGAACGCCGTACACAAAGCATCTTGCATCCCACAATCTTCAGTCATGAGAACGGAAGCATGGGTAAAAGTGTGGAGGAAAACATCAACAGAAAGCAGTTTGCTTAACTCTGTTAGAAGGGCACTCTGCAGCCACCACGTCTCAACTCACCACTCCTGTGGTGAAGATGGAAGCCTTGGCAAGAGTGTGCACGAGCACGTAAAGAAAGGGCCGTCCAGTTAATTCTGAGACCCAAATCTGTGTAGATAGACTACAACACCGAACCCACCTCCTGACGAATGAATCAACCAGGGATTTCTTCCCTTTGTGTGGAACCTTAAGGAAAGTGCCATAAACTTAGGTGTTGAGAACACTGGATCGATAGCATCTTACAACCCAGAGCTTCTGCCACGTAGACATAAATATTTGCCACGTTGGGTTGAAAGCAGAAGGAAAGTGGCTGAGACTTTGCTTCGAGAGAGGATCTTACCGAATCCATCCTTCGAGGGATGTCTTCTAACGTGTAGTGGGAAGCATTCAGATAAGTGTATTTCTCAGCATAAAGAAATGATTGTACACTTAACCTTTGGAACGAATTCCGTGGAAACCATCGGAAAACCACATTTTCTCTCATGAACCTGGAAGCATTGGCTCAAGGGTGAGGGAACATGTGACTCAGTGCGGTTTCCTAAACCCTGAGCACCGAGCATCTGGATAGAGAATGCCACTTCAAGCAGCCTGATGCACGGAGAGAGAAGCTTTCTCAGTTATGTGTGATGAACAGTAAGAGAAGTGTCCTTCGCTGAACACTAAGAAAGAGCACATTAGAGAAAACCTTCCAAATCCAATCTACCTTCATGAAGATGGAGGTATTTTTCAAAAGTGTGCATGAAAACACAAGGAAGGTGCATAGGATCACTTAAGAACACCCTTTGGAAAAGATCATCCCAACTCACATCTTCTAAAATGAACACAGACGAACTTGCAGAAGTGTTAGTGAAGGCATCAGGAGAGGTTCTAGCTTAGCAGCTGTGAGAACCAAGTCTGTGTTGTAGGAAGGCAACATCGATTTAATATCGTGAACCATGAATAAACACGCGTTTCCCTGTACGTGACGATAAAAAGCGATAAAAAAGCGATAAAAAAGCGAAAAAAACTGCCATAGAAGAAACTGTCAGTAAGAAGAGTGTAAGCAAATGGTATTCCAACTCAGATCGTCTGTCGTGATGATGGAAGCATGTTTCAGAGTGTGAATTAAAGTGCAAAGGAATGTGCTGTTAACCAATCCTTGATAAATAAAACTATATCGAAGCCGTCTTCCCTCTCACGTCTTCGGACGTGACTATGAAACCTTTTGCTCAGCGGTGTAAGGAAATATAAGGAAAGTGCCACAGACTGAAATCTATGAAAGAACGCCGTACACAAAGCATCTTGCATCCCACAATCTTCAGTCATGAGAACGGAAGCATGGGTAAAAGTGTGGAGGAAAACATCAACAGAAAGCAGTTTGCTTAACTCTGTAGAAGGGCACTCTGCAGCCACCACGTCTCAACTCACCACTCCTGTGGTGAAGATGGAAGCCTTGGCAAGAGTGTGCACGAGCACGTAAAGAAAGGGCCGTCCAGTTAATTCTGAGACCCAAATCTGTGTAGATAGACTACAACACCGAACCCACCTCCTGACGAATGAATCAACCAGGGATTTCTTCCCTGTGTGTGAACCTTAAGGAAAGTGCCATAAACTTAATAGGCGTTGAGAACACTGGATCGATAGCATCTTACCACCCACAGCTTCAGTCAGGTAGGTAGCAATATTTGCCACGTTGTGTTGAACGCAGAAGGAAAGTGGCTGAGATTAAACTTCGAGAAAGCACCATGCCGAATTGATCCTTCGAGGCATGTGTTCTTTCATGATGATGGAATCATGTTTCAGACTGTGAATTAAAGTGCAAGGAATGGGCCGTTAACCAATACTGGAGAAATAACACTGTATCGAAGCCATCTTCCCTCTCACGTCTTCGGACGTGACTATGAAACCTTTTGCTCAGCGGTGTAAGGAAATATAAGGAAAGTGCCACAGACTGAAATCTATGAAAGAACGCCGTACACAAAGCATCTTGCATCCCACAATCTTCAGTCATGAGAACGGAAGCATGGGTAAACGTGTGGAGGAAAACTTCAACAGAAAGCAGTTTGCTTAACTCTGTAGAAGGGCACTCTGCAGCCACCACGTCTCAACTCACCACTCCTGTGGTGAAGATGGAAACCTTGGCAAGAGTGTGCACGAGCACGTAAAGAAAGGGCCGTCCAGTTAATTCTGAGACCCAAATCTGTGTAGATAGACTACAACACCGAACCCACCTCCTGACGAATGAATCAACCAGGGATTTCTTCCCTGTGTGTGGAACCTTAAGGAAAGTGCCATAAACTTAACAGGAGATGAGAACACTGGATCGATTGCTTCTTACAACCCACGGCTTCTCTCTCGTAGACATAAACATTTGCCACGTTGGGTTGAAAGCAGAAGGAAAGTGGCTGAGACTTTGCTTCGAGAGAGGATCTTACCAAATCGATCCTTCGAGGCATGTCTTCTATCGTGTAGTGGGAAGCATTCAGATAAGTGCGTTTCTCAGCATAAAGAAATGATTGTACACGTAACATTTGGAAAGAATTCTGTGGAAACCATCTGAAACTCACGTTTTCTCTCATGAACCTGGAAGCATTGGCTCAAGGGTGAGGGAACATGTGACTCAGTGCGGTTTCCTAAACCCTGAGCACCGAGCCTCTGGTTAGAGAATGCCACTTCAAGCATCCTGATGCATGGAGAGAGAAGTTTTGTCAACTATCTGTATTGAACGGTAAGAGAAGTGCCCTGCCGGGAACACTAAGAGAGAGCGCCATCTAGAGACAACCTTCCAACTTCCATCTACCTTCATGAAGATGGATGTATTTTCCAAAAGTTTGTATTAAAACACAAGGCACGTGCTGTATGCTCACATAAGAACACCCTTTGTAGAAGATCTTCCAACTCACATCTTCTGTAATGAAGATGGAAGTACTTGCAGAAGTGTGAGTGAACGCCTCAGGAGAGGTTCTAGCTAAGTAGCATTGAGAACCAAGTCTGTGTTGTAGGAAGGCAACAACGATCTAACGTCGTTACCCATGAATACGCACGCATTTCCCAAAACGTGTGTTGAAACTTCAGGAAAATGCCATAGACGTAACCCTCAGTAAGGAGAGGGAATGCAAAGTGTCTTCTACCTCCCGTCTGTCACGATGATGGAAGCTTGTTTCAGAGTGTGAATTTAAGGGTAAGGAAAGGGCCGTTAACCGATCTTTGAGAAAGATCACTGTATCGAAGCCATCTTCCATCTCACATCTTCGGATGTGAAGATGAAAACTTTTGCACAGGGGTGTAAGGAAATATAAGGAAAGTGCCACAGACTGAAATCTATGAAAGAACGCCGTACAGAAAGCATCTTGCATCCCGCAATCTTCAGTCATGAGAACGGAAGCATGTGCAAAAGTGTACAAAAACATCAACATAAAGCACTCTGCTTAACGTGGTAGAAGAACACTGTGCAGCCACCATGTCTCAACTCATCACTCCTGTCGTGAAGATGGAGCTTTGTAAGGAAAGGGTAGTTAAGCAATCTTTGAGAAAGAATACTGTGTCGAAGCCATCTTCCCTCTCACGTCTTCAGACGTGAATACGTAACCGTTTGCACAGGGATGTAAGGAAATATAAGGAAAGTGCCACAGACTGAAATCTATGAAAGAACGCCGTACACAAAGCATCTTGCATCCCACAATCTTCAGTCATGAGAACGGAAGCATGGGTAAAAGTGTGGAGGAAAACATCAACAGAAAGCAGTTTGCTTAACTCTGTTAGAAGGGCACTCTGCAGCCACCACGTCTCAACTCACCACTCCTGTGGTGAAGATGGAAGCCTTGGCAAGAGTGTGCACGAGCACGTAAAGAAAGGGCCGTCCAGTTAATTCTGAGACCCAAATCTGTGTAGATAGACTACAACACCGAACCCACCTCCTGACGAATGAATCAACCAGGGATTTCTTCCCTGTGTGTGGAACCTTAAGGAAAGTGCCATAAAAGGTGTTGAGAACACTGGATCGATAGCATCTTACAACCCAGAGCTTCTGCCACGTAGACATAAATATTTGCCACGTTGGGTTGAAAGCAGAAGGAAAGTGGCTGAGACTTTGCTTCGAGAGAGGATCTTACCGAATCCATCCTTCGAGGGATGTCTTCTAACGTGTAGTGGGAAGCATTCAGATAAGTGTATTTCTCAGCATAAAGAAATGATTGTACACTTAACCTTTGGAACGAATTCCGTGGAAACCATCGGAAAACCACATTTTCTCTCATGAACCTGGAAGCATTGGCTCAAGGGTGAGGGAACATGTGACTCAGTGCGGTTTCCTAAACCCTGAGCACCGAGCATCTGGCTAGAGAATGCCACTTCAAGCAGCCTGATGCACGGAGAGAGAAGCTTTCTCAGTTATGTGTGATGAACAGTAAGAGAAGTGTCCTTCGCTGAACACTAAGAAAGAGCACATTAGAGAAAACCTTCCAAATCCCATCTACCTTCATGAAGATGGAGGTATTTTTCAAAAGTGTGCATGAAAACACAAGGAAGGTGCATAGGATCACTTAAGAACACCCTTTGGAAAAGATCATCCCAACTCACATCTTCTAAAATGAACACAGACGAACTTGCAGAAGTGTTAGTGAAGGCATCAGGAGAGGTTCTAGCTTAGCAGCTGTGAGAACCAAGTCTGTGTTGTAGGAAGGCAACATCGATTTAATATCGTGAACCATGAATAAACACGCGTTTCCCTGTACGTGACAACGATAAAAAGCGATAAAAAAGCGATAAAAAAGCGAAAAAAACTGCCATAGAAGAAACTCTCAGTAAGAAGAGTGTAAGCAAATGGTATTCCAACTCAGATCGTCTGTCGTGATGATGGAAGCATGTTTCAGAGTGTGAATTAAAGTGCAAAGGAATGTGCTGTTAACCAATCCTTGATAAATAAAACTATATCGAAGCCATCTTCCCTCTCACGTCTTCGGACGTGACTATGAAACCTTTTGCTCAGCGGTGTAAGGAAATATAAGGAAAGTGCCACAGACTGAAATCTATGAAAGAACGCCGTACACAAAGCATCTTGCATCCCACAATCTTCAGTCATGAGAACGGAAGCATGGGTAAAAGTGTGGAGGAAAACATCAACAGAAAGCAGTTTGCTTAACTCTGTAGAAGGGCACTCTGCAGCCACCACGTCTCAACTCACCACTCCTGTGGTGAAGATGGAAGCCTTGGCAAGAGTGTGCACGAGCACGTAAAGAAAGGGCCGTCCAGTTAATTCTGAGACCCAAATCTGTGTAGATAGACTACAACACCGAACCCACCTCCTGACGAATGAATCAACCAGGGATTTCTTCCCTGTGTGTGAACCTTAAGGAAAGTGCCATAAACTTAATAGGCGTTGAGAACACTGGATCGATAGCATCTTACCACCCACAGCTTCAGTCAGGTAGGTAGCAATATTTGCCACGTTGTGTTGAACGCAGAAGGAAAGTGGCTGAGATTAAACTTCGAGAAAGCACCATGCCGAATTGATCCTTCGAGGCATGTGTTCTTTCATGATGATGGAATCATGTTTCAGACTGTGAATTAAAGTGCAAGGAATGGGCCGTTAACCAATACTGGAGAAATAACACTGTATCGAAGCCATCTTCCCTCTCACGTCTTCGGACGTGACTATGAAACCTTTTGCTCAGCGGTGTAAGGAAATATAAGGAAAGTGCCACAGACTGAAATCTATGAAAGAACGCCGTACACAAAGCATCTTGCATCCCACAATCTTCAGTCATGAGAACGGAAGCATGGGTAAACGTGTGGAGGAAAACTTCAACAGAAAGCAGTTTGCTTAACTCTGTAGAAGGGCACTCTGCAGCCACCACGTCTCAACTCACCACTCCTGTGGTGAAGATGGAAACCTTGGCAAGAGTGTGCACGAGCACGTAAAGAAAGGGCCGTCCAGTTAATTCTGAGACCCAAATCTGTGTAGATAGACTACAACACCGAACCCACCTCCTGACGAATGAATCAACCAGGGATTTCTTCCCTGTGTGTGAACCTTAAGGAAAGTGCCATAAACTTAATAGGCGTTGAGAACACTGGATCGATAGCATCTTACCACCCACAGCTTCAGTCAGGTAGATAGCAATATTTGCCACGTTGTGTTGAACGCAGAAGGAAAGTGGCTGAGATTAAACTTCGAGAAAGCACCATGCCGAATTGATCCTTCGAGGCATGTGTTCTTTCATGATGATGGAATCATGTTTCAGACTGTGAATTAAAGTGCAAGGAATGGGCCATTAACCAATACTGGAGAAATAACACTGTATCGAAGCCATCTTCCTTCTCACGTCTTCGGACGTGACTATGAAACCTTTTGCACAGGGGTGTAAGGAAATATAAGGAAAGTGCCACAGACTGAAATCTATGAAAGAACGCCGTACACAAAGCATCTTGCATCCCACAATCTTCAGTCATGAGAACGGAAGCATGGGTAAACGTGTGGAGGAAAACTTCAACAGAAAGCAGTTTGCTTAACTCTGTAGAAGGGCACTCTGCAGCCACCACGTCTCAACTCACCACTCCTGTGGTGAAGATGGAAACCTTGGCAAGAGTGTGCACGAGCACGTAAAGAAAGGGCCGTCCAGTTAATTCTGAGACCCAAATCTGTGTAGATAGACTACAACACCGAACCCACCTCCTGACGAATGAATCAACCAGGGATTTCTTCCCTGTGTGTGAACCTTAAGGAAAGTGCCATAAACTTAATAGGCGTTGAGAACACTGGATCGATAGCATCTTACCACCCACAGCTTCAGTCAGGTAGATAGCAATATTTGCCACGTTGTGTTGAACGCAGAAGGAAAGTGGCTGAGATTAAACTTCGAGAAAGCACCATGCCGAATTGATCCTTCGAGGCATGTGTTCTTTCATGATGATGGGATCATGTTTCAGACTGTGAATTAAAGTGCAAGGAATGGGCCGTTAACCAATACTGGAGAAATAACACTGTATCGAAGCCATCTTCCCTCTCACGTCTTCGGACGTGACTATGAAACCTTTTGCACAGGGGTGTAAGGAAATATAAGGAAAGTGCCACAGACTGAAATCTATGAAAGAACGCCGTACACAAAGCATCTTGCATCCCACAATCTTCAGTCATGAGAACGGAAGCATGGGTAAACGTGTGGAGGAAAACTTCAACAGAAAGCAGTTTGCTTAACTCTGTAGAAGGGCACTCTGCAGCCACCACGTCTCAACTCACCACTCCTGTGGTGAAGATGGAAGCCTTGGCAAGAGTGTGCACGAGCACGTAAAGAAAGGGCCGTCCAGTTAATTCTGAGACCCAAATCTGTGTAGATAGACTACAACACCGAACCCACCTCCTGACGAATGAATCAACCAGGGATTTCTTCCCTGTGTGTGAACCTTAAGGAAAGTGCCATAAACTTAATAGGCGTTGAGAACACTGGATCGATAGCATCTTACCACCCACAGCTTCAGTCAGGTAGGTAGCAATATTTGCCACGTTGTGTTGAACGCAGAAGGAAAGTGGCTGAGATTAAACTTCGAGAAAGCACCATGCCGAATTGATCCTTCGAGGCATGTGTTCTTTCATGATGATGGAATCATGTTTCAGACTGTGAATTAAAGTGCAAGGAATGGGCCGTTAACCAATACTGGAGAAATAACACTGTATCGAAGCCATCTTCCTTCTCACGTCTTCGGACGTGACTATGAAACCTTTTGCACAGGGGTGTAAGGAAATATAAGGAAAGTGCCACAGACTGAAATCTATGAAAGAACGCCGTACACAAAGCATCTTGCATCCCACAATCTTCAGTCATGAGAACGGAAGCATGGGTAAACGTGTGGAGGAAAACTTCAACAGAAAGCAGTTTGCTTAACTCTGTAGAAGGGCACTCTGCAGCCACCACGTCTCAACTCACCACTCCTGTGGTGAAGATGGAAACCTTGGCAAGAGTGTGCACGAGCACGTAAAGAAAGGGCCGTCCAGTTAATTCTGAGACCCAAATCTGTGTAGATAGACTACAACACCGAACCCACCTCCTGACGAATGAATCAACCAGGGATTTCTTCCCTGTGTGTGAACCTTAAGGAAAGTGCCATAAACTTAATAGGCGTTGAGAACACTGGATCGATAGCATCTTACCACCCACAGCTTCAGTCAGGTAGATAGCAATATTTGCCACGTTGTGTTGAACGCAGAAGGAAAGTGGCTGAGATTAAACTTCGAGAAAGCACCATGCCGAATTGATCCTTCGAGGCATGTGTTCTTTCATGATGATGGGATCATGTTTCAGACTGTGAATTAAAGTGCAAGGAATGGGCCGTTAACCAATACTGGAGAAATAACACTGTATCGAAGCCATCTTCCCTCTCACGTCTTCGGACGTGACTATGAAACCTTTTGCACAGGGGTGTAAGGAAATATAAGGAAAGTGCCACAGACTGAAATCTATGAAAGAACGCCGTACACAAAGCATCTTGCATCCCACAATCTTCAGTCATGAGAACGGAAGCATGGGTAAACGTGTGGAGGAAAACTTCAACAGAAAGCAGTTTGCTTAACTCTGTAGAAGGGCACTCTGCAGCCACCACGTCTCAACTCACCACTCCTGTGGTGAAGATGGAAGCCTTGGCAAGAGTGTGCACGAGCACGTAAAGAAAGGGCCGTCCAGTTAATTCTGAGACCCAAATCTGTGTAGATAGACTACAACACCGAACCCACCTCCTGACGAATGAATCAACCAGGGATTTCTTCCCTGTGTGTGAACCTTAAGGAAAGTGCCATAAACTTAATAGGCGTTGAGAACACTGGATCGATAGCATCTTACCACCCACAGCTTCAGTCAGGTAGGTAGCAATATTTGCCACGTTGTGTTGAACGCAGAAGGAAAGTGGCTGAGATTAAACTTCGAGAAAGCACCATGCCGAATTGATCCTTCGAGGCATGTGTTCTTTCATGATGATGGAATCATGTTTCAGACTGTGAATTAAAGTGCAAGGAATGGGCCGTTAACCAATACTGGAGAAACAACACTGTATCGAAGCCATCTTCCCTCTCACGTCTTCGGACGTGACTATGAAACCTTTTGCTCAGCGGTGTAAGGAAATGTAAGGAAAGTGCCACAGACTGAAATCTATGAAAGAACGCCGTACACAAAGCATCTTGCATCCCACAATCTTCAGTCATGAGAACGGAAGCATGGGTAAACGTGTGGAGGAAAACTTCAACAGAAAGCAGTTTGCGTAACTCTGTAGAAGGGCACTCTGCAGCCACCACGTCTCAACTCACCACTCCTGTGGTGAAGATGGAAACCTTGGCAAGAGTGTGCACGAGCACGTAAAGAAAGGGCCGTCCAGTTAATTCTGAGACCCAAATCTGTGTAGATAGACTACAACACCGAACCCACCTCCTGACGAATGAATCAACCAGGGATTTCTTCCCTGTGTGTGGAACCTTAAGGAAAGTGCCATAAACTTAACAGGAGATGAGAACACTGGATCGATTGCTTCTTACAACCCACGGCTTCTCTCTCGTAGACATAAACATTTGCCACGTTGTGTTGAAAGCAGAAGGAAAGTGGCTGAGACTTTGCTTCGAGAGAGGATCTTACCAAATCGATCCTTCGAGGCATGTCTTCTATCGTGTAGTGGGAAGCATTCAGATAAGTGCGTTTCTCAGCATAAAGAAATGATTGTACACTTAACATTTGGAAAGAATTCTGTGGAAACCATCTGAAACTCACGTTTTCTCTCATGAACCTGGAAGCATTGGCTCAAGGGTGAGGGAACATGTGACTCAGTGCGGTTTCCTAAACCCTGAGCACCGAGCCTCTGGTTAGAGAATGCCACTTCAAGCATCCTGATGCATGGAGAGAGAAGTTTTGTCAACTATCTGTATTGAACGGTAAGAGAAGTGCCCTGCCGGGAACACTAAGAGAGAGCGCCATCTAGAGACAACCTTCCAACTTCCATCTACCTTCATGAAGATGGATGTATTTTCCAAAAGTTTGTATTAAAACACAAGGCACGTGCTGTATGCTCACATAAGAACACCCTTTGTAGAAGATCTTCCAACTCACATCTTCTGTAATGAAGATGGAAGTACTTGCAGAAGTGTGAGTGAACGCCTCAGGAGAGGTTCTAGCTAAGTAGCATTGAGAACCAAGTCTGTGTTGTAGGAAGGCAACAACGATCTAACGTCGTTACCCATGAATACGCACGCATTTCCCAAAACGTGTGTTGAAACTTCAGGAAAATGCCATAGACGTAACCCTCAGTAAGGAGAGGGAATGCAAAGTGTCTTCTACCTCCCGTCTGTCACGATGATGGAAGCTTGTTTCAGAGTGTGAATTTAAGGGTAAGGAAAGGGCCGTTAACCGATCTTTGAGAAAGATCACTGTATCGAAGCCATCTTCCATCTCACATCTTCGGATGTGAAGATGAAAACTTTTGCACAGGGGTGTAAGGAAATATAATGAAAGTGCCACAGACTGAAATCTATGAAAGAACGCCGTACAGAAAGCATCTTGCATCCCGCAATCTTCAGTCATGAGAACGGAAGCATGTGCAAAAGTGTACAAAAACATCAACATAAAGCACTCTGCTTAACGTGGTAGAAGAACACTGTGCAGCCACCATGTCTCAACTCATCACTCCTGTCGTGAAGATGGAGCTTTGTAAGGAAAGGGTAGTTAAGCAATCTTTGAGAAAGAATACTGTGTCGAAGCCATCTTCCCTCTCACGTCTTCAGACGTGAATACGTAACCGTTTGCACAGGGATGTAAGGAAATATAAGGAAAGTGCCACAGACTGAAATCTATGAAAGAACGCCGTACACAAAGCATCTTGCATCCCACAATCTTCAGTCATGAGAACGGAAGCATGGGTAAAAGTGTGGAGGAAAACATCAACAGAAAGCAGTTTGCTTAACTCTGTTAGAAGGGCACTCTGCAGCCACCACGTCTCAACTCACCACTCCTGTGGTGAAGATGGAAGCCTTGGCAAGAGTGTGCACGAGCACGTAAAGAAAGGGCCGTCCAGTTAATTCTGAGACCCAAATCTGTGTAGATAGACTACAACACCGAACCCACCTCCTGACGAATGAATCAACCAGGGATTTCTTCCCTGTGTGTGGAACCTTAAGGAAAGTGCCATAAAAGGTGTTGAGAACACTGGATCGATAGCATCTTACAACCCAGAGCTTCTGCCACGTAGACATAAATATTTGCCACGTTGGGTTGAAAGCAGAAGGAAAGTGGCTGAGACTTTGCTTCGAGAGAGGATCTTACCGAATCCATCCTTCGAGGGATGTCTTCTAACGTGTAGTGGGAAGCATTCAGATAAGTGTATTTCTCAGCATAAAGAAATGATTGTACACTTAACCTTTGGAACGAATTCCGTGGAAACCATCGGAAAACCACATTTTCTCTCATGAACCTGGAAGCATTGGCTCAAGGGTGAGGGAACATGTGACTCAGTGCGGTTTCCTAAACCCTGAGCACCGAGCATCTGGATAGAGAATGCCACTTCAAGCAGCCTGATGCACGGAGAGAGAAGCTTTCTCAGTTATGTGTGATGAACAGTAAGAGAAGTGTCCTTCGCTGAACACTAAGAAAGAGCACATTAGAGAAAACCTTCCAAATCCCATCTACCTTCATGAAGATGGAGGTATTTTTCAAAAGTGTGCATGAAAACACAAGGAAGGTGCATAGGATCACTTAAGAACACCCTTTGGAAAAGATCATCCCAACTCACATCTTCTAAAATGAACACAGACGAACTTGCAGAAGTGTTAGTGAAGGCATCAGGAGAGGTTCTAGCTTAGCAGCTGTGAGAACCAAGTCTGTGTTGTAGGAAGGCAACATCGATTTAATATCGTGAACCATGAATAAACACGCGTTTCCCTGTACGTGACAACGATAAAAAGCGATAAAAAAGCCATAAAAAAGCGAAAAAAACTGCCATAGAAGAAACTCTCAGTAAGAAGAGTGTAAGCAAATGGTATTCCAACTCAGATCGTCTGTCGTGATGATGGAAGCATGTTTCAGAGTGTGAATTAAAGTGCAAAGGAATGTGCTGTTAACCAATCCTTGATAAATAAAACTATATCGAAGCCATCTTCCCTCTCACGTCTTCGGACGTGACTATGAAACCTTTTGCTCAGCGGTGTAAGGAAATATAAGGAAAGTGCCACAGACTGAAATCTATGAAAGAACGCCGTACACAAAGCATCTTGCATCCCACAATCTTCAGTCATGAGAACGGAAGCATGGGTAAAAGTGTGGAGGAAAACATCAACAGAAAGCAGTTTGCTTAACTCTGTAGAAGGGCACTCTGCAGCCACCACGTCTCAACTCACCACTCCTGTGGTGAAGATGGAAGCCTTGGCAAGAGTGTGCACGAGCACGTAAAGAAAGGGCCGTCCAGTTAATTCTGAGACCCAAATCTGTGTAGATAGACTACAACACCGAACCCACCTCCTGACGAATGAATCAACCAGGGATTTCTTCCCTGTGTGTGAACCTTAAGGAAAGTGCCATAAACTTAATAGGCGTTGAGAACACTGGATCGATAGCATCTTACCACCCACAGCTTCAGTCAGATAGATAGCAATATTTGCCACGTTGTGTTGAACGCAGAAGGAAAGTGGCTGAGATTAAACTTCGAGAAAGCACCATGCCGAATTGATCCTTCGAGGCATGTGTTCTTTCATGATGATGGAATCATGTTTCAGACTGTGAATTAAAGTGCAAGGAATGGGCCGTTAACCAATACTGGAGAAATAACACTGTATCGAAGCCATCTTCCCTCTCACGTCTTCGGACGTGACTATGAAACCTTTTGCTCAGCGGTGTAAGGAAATATAAGGAAAGTGCCACAGACTGAAATCTATGAAAGAACGCCGTACACAAAGCATCTTGCATCCCACAATCTTCAGTCATGAGAACGGAAGCATGGGTAAACGTGTGGAGGAAAACTTCAACAGAAAGCAGTTTGCTTAACTCTGTAGAAGGGCACTCTGCAGCCACCACGTCTCAACTCACCACTCCTGTGGTGAAGATGGAAACCTTGGCAAGAGTGTGCACGAGCACGTAAAGAAAGGGCCGTCCAGTTAATTCTGAGACCCAAATCTGTGTAGATAGACTACAACACCGAACCCACCTCCTGACGAATGAATCAACCAGGGATTTCTTCCCTGTGTGTGGTACCTTAAGGAAAGTGCCATAAACTTAACAGGAGATGAGAACACTGGATCGATTGCTTCTTACAACCCACGGCTTCTCTCTCGTAGACATAAACATTTGCCACGTTGGGTTGAAAGCAGAAGGAAAGTGGCTGAGACTTTGCTTCGAGAGAGGATCTTACCAAATCGATCCTTCGAGGCATGTCTTCTATCGTGTAGTGGGAAGCATTCAGATAAGTGCGTTTCTCAGCATAAAGAAATGATTGTACACTTAACATTTGGAAAGAATTCTGTGGAAACCATCTGAAACTCACGTTTTCTCTCATGAACCTGGAAGCATTGGCTCAAGGGTGAGGGAACATGTGACTCAGTGCGGTTTCCTAAACCCTGAGCACCGAGCCTCTGGTTAGAGAATGCCACTTCAAGCATCCTGATGCATGGAGAGAGAAGTTTTGTCAACTATCTGTATTGAACGGTAAGAGAAGTGCCCTGCCGGGAACACTAAGAGAGAGCGCCATCTAGAGACAACCTTCCAACTTCCATCTACCTTCATGAAGATGGATGTATTTTCCAAAAGTTTGTATTAAAACACAAGGCACGTGCTGTATGCTCACATAAGAACACCCTTTGTAGAAGATCTTCCAACTCACATCTTCTGTAATGAAGATGGAAGTACTTGCAGAAGTGTGAGTGAACGCCTCAGGAGAGGTTCTAGCTAAGTAGCATTGAGAACCAAGTCTGTGTTGTAGGAAGGCAACAACGATCTAACGTCGTTACCCATGAATACGCACGCATTTCCCAAAACGTGTGTTGAAACTTCAGGAAAATGCCATAGACGTAACCCTCAGTAAGGAGAGGGAATGCAAAGTGTCTTCTACCTCCCGTCTGTCACGATGATGGAAGCTTGTTTCAGAGTGTGAATTTAAGGGTAAGGAAAGGGCCGTTAACCGATCTTTGAGAAAGATCACTGTATCGAAGCCATCTTCCATCTCACATCTTCGGATGTGAAGATGAAAACTTTTGCACAGGGGTGTAAGGAAATATAAGGAAAGTGCCACAGACTGAAATCTATGAAAGAACGCCGTACAGAAAGCATCTTGCATCCCGCAATCTTCAGTCATGAGAACGGAAGCATGTGCAAAAGTGTACAAAAACATCAACATAAAGCACTCTGCTTAACGTGGTAGAAGAACACTGTGCAGCCACCATGTCTCAACTCATCACTCCTGTCGTGAAGATGGAGCTTTGTAAGGAAAGGGTAGTTAAGCAATCTTTGAGAAAGAATACTGTGTCGAAGCCATCTTCCCTCTCACGTCTTCAGACGTGAATACGTAACCGTTTGCACAGGGATGTAAGGAAATATAAGGAAAGTGCCACAGACTGAAATCTATGAAAGAACGCCGTACACAAAGCATCTTGCATCCCACAATCTTCAGTCATGAGAACGGAAGCATGGGTAAAAGTGTGGAGGAAAACATCAACAGAAAGCAGTTTGCTTAACTCTGTTAGAAGGGCACTCTGCAGCCACCACGTCTCAACTCACCACTCCTGTGGTGAAGATGGAAGCCTTGGCAAGAGTGTGCACGAGCACGTAAAGAAAGGGCCGTCCAGTTAATTCTGAGACCCAAATCTGTGTAGATAGACTACAACACCGAACCCACCTCCTGACGAATGAATCAACCAGGGATTTCTTCCCTTTGTGTGGAACCTTAAGGAAAGTGCCATAAAAGGTGTTGAGAACACTGGATCGATAGCATCTTACAACCCAGAGCTTCTGCCACGTAGACATAAATATTTGCCACGTTGGGTTGAAAGCAGAAGGAAAGTGGCTGAGACTTTGCTTCGAGAGAGGATCTTACCGAATCCATCCTTCGAGGGATGTCTTCTAACGTGTAGTGGGAAGCATTCAGATAAGTGTATTTCTCAGCATAAAGAAATGATTGTACACTTAACCTTTGGAACGAATTCCGTGGAAACCATCGGAAAACCACATTTTCTCTCATGAACCTGGAAGCATTGGCTCAAGGGTGAGGGAACATGTGACTCAGTGCGGTTTCCTAAACCCTGAGCACCGAGCATCTGGATAGAGAATGCCACTTCAAGCAGCCTGATGCACGGAGAGAGAAGCTTTCTCAGTTATGTGTGATGAACAGTAAGAGAAGTGTCCTTCGCTGAACACTAAGAAAGAGCACATTAGAGAAAACCTTCCAAATCCCATCTACCTTCATGAAGATGGAGGTATTTTTCAAAAGTGTGCATGAAAACACAAGGAAGGTGCATAGGATCACTTAAGAACACCCTTTGGAAAAGATCATCCCAACTCACATCTTCTAAAATGAACACAGACGAACTTGCAGAAGTGTTAGTGAAGGCATCAGGAGAGGTTCTAGCTTAGCAGCTGTGAGAACCAAGTCTGTGTTGTAGGAAGGCAACATCGATTTAATATCGTGAACCATGAATAAACACGCGTTTCCCTGTACGTGACGATAAAAAGCGATAAAAAAGCGATAAAAAAGCGAAAAAAACTGCCATAGAAGAAACTGTCAGTAAGAAGAGTGTAAGCAAATGGTATTCCAACTCAGATCGTCTGTCGTGATGATGGAAGCATGTTTCAGAGTGTGAATTAAAGTGCAAAGGAATGTGCTGTTAACCAATCCTTGATAAATAAAACTATATCGAAGCCGTCTTCCCTCTCACGTCTTCGGACGTGACTATGAAACCTTTTGCTCAGCGGTGTAAGGAAATATAAGGAAAGTGCCACAGACTGAAATCTATGAAAGAACGCCGTACACAAAGCATCTTGCATCCCACAATCTTCAGTCATGAGAACGGAAGCATGGGTAAAAGTGTGGAGGAAAACATCAACAGAAAGCAGTTTGCTTAACTCTGTAGAAGGGCACTCTGCAGCCACCACGTCTCAACTCACCACTCCTGTGGTGAAGATGGAAGCCTTGGCAAGAGTGTGCACGAGCACGTAAAGAAAGGGCCGTCCAGTTAATTCTGAGACCCAAATCTGTGTAGATAGACTACAACACCGAACCCACCTCCTGACGAATGAATCAACCAGGGATTTCTTCCCTGTGTGTGAACCTTAAGGAAAGTGCCATAAACTTAATAGGCGTTGAGAACACTGGATCGATAGCATCTTACCACCCACAGCTTCAGTCAGGTAGGTAGCAATATTTGCCACGTTGTGTTGAACGCAGAAGGAAAGTGGCTGAGATTAAACTTCGAGAAAGCACCATGCCGAATTGATCCTTCGAGGCATGTGTTCTTTCATGATGATGGAATCATGTTTCAGACTGTGAATTAAAGTGCAAGGAATGGGCCGTTAACCAATACTGGAGAAATAACACTGTATCGAAGCCATCTTCCCTCTCACGTCTTCGGACGTGACTATGAAACCTTTTGCTCAGCGGTGTAAGGAAATATAAGGAAAGTGCCACAGACTGAAATCTATGAAAGGACGCCGTACACAAAGCATCTTGCATCCCACAATCTTCAGTCATGAGAACGGAAGCATGGGTAAACGTGTGGAGGAAAACTTCAACAGAAAGCAGTTTGCTTAACTCTGTAGAAGGGCACTCTGCAGCCACCACGTCTCAACTCACCACTCCTGTGGTGAAGATGGAAACCTTGGCAAGAGTGTGCACGAGCACGTAAAGAAAGGGCCGTCCAGTTAATTCTGAGACCCAAATCTGTGTAGATAGACTACAACACCGAACCCACCTCCTGACGAATGAATCAACCAGGGATTTCTTCCCTGTGTGTGGAACCTTAAGGAAAGTGCCATAAACTTAACAGGAGATGAGAACACTGGATCGATTGCTTCTTACAACCCACGGCTTCTCTCTCGTAGACATAAACATTTGCCACGTTGGGTTGAAAGCAGAAGGAAAGTGGCTGAGACTTTGCTTCGAGAGAGGATCTTACCAAATCGATCCTTCGAGGCATGTCTTCTATCGTGTAGTGGGAAGCATTCAGATAAGTGCGTTTCTCAGCATAAAGAAATGATTGTACACGTAACATTTGGAAAGAATTCTGTGGAAACCATCTGAAACTCACGTTTTCTCTCATGAACCTGGAAGCATTGGCTCAAGGGTGAGGGAACATGTGACTCAGTGCGGTTTCCTAAACCCTGAGCACCGAGCCTCTGGTTAGAGAATGCCACTTCAAGCATCCTGATGCATGGAGAGAGAAGTTTTGTCAACTATCTGTATTGAACGGTAAGAGAAGTGCCCTGCCGGGAACACTAAGAGAGAGCGCCATCTAGAGACAACCTTCCAACTTCCATCTACCTTCATGAAGATGGATGTATTTTCCAAAAGTTTGTATTAAAACACAAGGCACGTGCTGTATGCTCACATAAGAACACCCTTTGTAGAAGATCTTCCAACTCACATCTTCTGTAATGAAGATGGAAGTACTTGCAGAAGTGTGAGTGAACGCCTCAGGAGAGGTTCTAGCTAAGTAGCATTGAGAACCAAGTCTGTGTTGTAGGAAGGCAACAACGATCTAACGTCGTTACCCATGAATACGCACGCATTTCCCAAAACGTGTGTTGAAACTTCAGGAAAATGCCATAGACGTAACCCTCAGTAAGGAGAGGGAATGCAAAGTGTCTTCTACCTCCCGTCTGTCACGATGATGGAAGCTTGTTTCAGAGTGTGAATTTAAGGGTAAGGAAAGGGCCGTTAACCGATCTTTGAGAAAGATCACTGTATCGAAGCCATCTTCCATCTCACATCTTCGGATGTGAAGATGAAAACTTTTGCACAGGGGTGTAAGGAAATATAAGGAAAGTGCCACAGACTGAAATCTATGAAAGAACGCCGTACAGAAAGCATCTTGCATCCCGCAATCTTCAGTCATGAGAACGGAAGCATGTGCAAAAGTGTACAAAAACATCAACATAAAGCACTCTGCTTAACGTGGTAGAAGAACACTGTGCAGCCACCATGTCTCAACTCATCACTCCTGTCGTGAAGATGGAGCTTTGTAAGGAAAGGGTAGTTAAGCAATCTTTGAGAAAGAATACTGTGTCGAAGCCATCTTCCCTCTCACGTCTTCAGACGTGAATACGTAACCGTTTGCACAGGGATGTAAGGAAATATAAGGAAAGTGCCACAGACTGAAATCTATGAAAGAACGCCGTACACAAAGCATCTTGCATCCCACAATCTTCAGTCATGAGAACGGAAGCATGGGTAAAAGTGTGGAGGAAAACATCAACAGAAAGCAGTTTGCTTAACTCTGTTAGAAGGGCACTCTGCAGCCACCACGTCTCAACTCACCACTCCTGTGGTGAAGATGGAAGCCTTGGCAAGAGTGTGCACGAGCACGTAAAGAAAGGGCCGTCCAGTTAATTCTGAGACCCAAATCTGTGTAGATAGACTACAACACCGAACCCACCTCCTGACGAATGAATCAACCAGGGATTTCTTCCCTTTGTGTGGAACCTTAAGGAAAGTGCCATAAACTTAGGTGTTGAGAACACTGGATCGATAGCATCTTACAACCCAGAGCTTCTGCCACGTAGACATAAATATTTGCCACGTTGGGTTGAAAGCAGAAGGAAAGTGGCTGAGACTTTGCTTCGAGAGAGGATCTTACCGAATCCATCCTTCGAGGGATGTCTTCTAACGTGTAGTGGGAAGCATTCAGATAAGTGTATTTCTCAGCATAAAGAAATGATTGTACACTTAACCTTTGGAACGAATTCCGTGGAAACCATCGGAAAACCACATTTTCTCTCATGAACCTGGAAGCATTGGCTCAAGGGTGAGGGAACATGTGACTCAGTGCGGTTTCCTAAACCCTGAGCACCGAGCATCTGGATAGAGAATGCCACTTCAAGCAGCCTGATGCACGGAGAGAGAAGCTTTCTCAGTTATGTGTGATGAACAGTAAGAGAAGTGTCCTTCGCTGAACACTAAGAAAGAGCACATTAGAGAAAACCTTCCAAATCCAATCTACCTTCATGAAGATGGAGGTATTTTTCAAAAGTGTGCATGAAAACACAAGGAAGGTGCATAGGATCACTTAAGAACACCCTTTGGAAAAGATCATCCCAACTCACATCTTCTAAAATGAACACAGACGAACTTGCAGAAGTGTTAGTGAAGGCATCAGGAGAGGTTCTAGCTTAGCAGCTGTGAGAACCAAGTCTGTGTTGTAGGAAGGCAACATCGATTTAATATCGTGAACCATGAATAAACACGCGTTTCCCTGTACGTGACGATAAAAAGCGATAAAAAAGCGATAAAAAAGCGAAAAAAACTGCCATAGAAGAAACTGTCAGTAAGAAGAGTGTAAGCAAATGGTATTCCAACTCAGATCGTCTGTCGTGATGATGGAAGCATGTTTCAGAGTGTGAATTAAAGTGCAAAGGAATGTGCTGTTAACCAATCCTTGATAAATAAAACTATATCGAAGCCGTCTTCCCTCTCACGTCTTCGGACGTGACTATGAAACCTTTTGCTCAGCGGTGTAAGGAAATATAAGGAAAGTGCCACAGACTGAAATCTATGAAAGAACGCCGTACACAAAGCATCTTGCATCCCACAATCTTCAGTCATGAGAACGGAAGCATGGGTAAAAGTGTGGAGGAAAACATCAACAGAAAGCAGTTTGCTTAACTCTGTAGAAGGGCACTCTGCAGCCACCACGTCTCAACTCACCACTCCTGTGGTGAAGATGGAAGCCTTGGCAAGAGTGTGCACGAGCACGTAAAGAAAGGGCCGTCCAGTTAATTCTGAGACCCAAATCTGTGTAGATAGACTACAACACCGAACCCACCTCCTGACGAATGAATCAACCAGGGATTTCTTCCCTGTGTGTGAACCTTAAGGAAAGTGCCATAAACTTAATAGGCGTTGAGAACACTGGATCGATAGCATCTTACCACCCACAGCTTCAGTCAGGTAGGTAGCAATATTTGCCACGTTGTGTTGAACGCAGAAGGAAAGTGGCTGAGATTAAACTTCGAGAAAGCACCATGCCGAATTGATCCTTCGAGGCATGTGTTCTTTCATGATGATGGAATCATGTTTCAGACTGTGAATTAAAGTGCAAGGAATGGGCCGTTAACCAATACTGGAGAAATAACACTGTATCGAAGCCATCTTCCCTCTCACGTCTTCGGACGTGACTATGAAACCTTTTGCTCAGCGGTGTAAGGAAATATAAGGAAAGTGCCACAGACTGAAATCTATGAAAGAACGCCGTACACAAAGCATCTTGCATCCCACAATCTTCAGTCATGAGAACGGAAGCATGGGTAAACGTGTGGAGGAAAACTTCAACAGAAAGCAGTTTGCTTAACTCTGTAGAAGGGCACTCTGCAGCCACCACGTCTCAACTCACCACTCCTGTGGTGAAGATGGAAACCTTGGCAAGAGTGTGCACGAGCACGTAAAGAAAGGGCCGTCCAGTTAATTCTGAGACCCAAATCTGTGTAGATAGACTACAACACCGAACCCACCTCCTGACGAATGAATCAACCAGGGATTTCTTCCCTGTGTGTGGAACCTTAAGGAAAGTGCCATAAACTTAACAGGAGATGAGAACACTGGATCGATTGCTTCTTACAACCCACGGCTTCTCTCTCGTAGACATAAACATTTGCCACGTTGGGTTGAAAGCAGAAGGAAAGTGGCTGAGACTTTGCTTCGAGAGAGGATCTTACCAAATCGATCCTTCGAGGCATGTCTTCTATCGTGTAGTGGGAAGCATTCAGATAAGTGCGTTTCTCAGCATAAAGAAATGATTGTACACGTAACATTTGGAAAGAATTCTGTGGAAACCATCTGAAACTCACGTTTTCTCTCATGAACCTGGAAGCATTGGCTCAAGGGTGAGGGAACATGTGACTCAGTGCGGTTTCCTAAACCCTGAGCACCGAGCCTCTGGTTAGAGAATGCCACTTCAAGCATCCTGATGCATGGAGAGAGAAGTTTTGTCAACTATCTGTATTGAACGGTAAGAGAAGTGCCCTGCCGGGAACACTAAGAGAGAGCGCCATCTAGAGACAACCTTCCAACTTCCATCTACCTTCATGAAGATGGATGTATTTTCCAAAAGTTTGTATTAAAACACAAGGCACGTGCTGTATGCTCACATAAGAACACCCTTTGTAGAAGATCTTCCAACTCACATCTTCTGTAATGAAGATGGAAGTACTTGCAGAAGTGTGAGTGAACGCCTCAGGAGAGGTTCTAGCTAAGTAGCATTGAGAACCAAGTCTGTGTTGTAGGAAGGCAACAACGATCTAACGTCGTTACCCATGAATACGCACGCATTTCCCAAAACGTGTGTTGAAACTTCAGGAAAATGCCATAGACGTAACCCTCAGTAAGGAGAGGGAATGCAAAGTGTCTTCTACCTCCCGTCTGTCACGATGATGGAAGCTTGTTTCAGAGTGTGAATTTAAGGGTAAGGAAAGGGCCGTTAACCGATCTTTGAGAAAGATCACTGTATCGAAGCCATCTTCCATCTCACATCTTCGGATGTGAAGATGAAAACTTTTGCACAGGGGTGTAAGGAAATATAAGGAAAGTGCCACAGACTGAAATCTATGAAAGAACGCCGTACAGAAAGCATCTTGCATCCCGCAATCTTCAGTCATGAGAACGGAAGCATGTGCAAAAGTGTACAAAAACATCAACATAAAGCACTCTGCTTAACGTGGTAGAAGAACACTGTGCAGCCACCATGTCTCAACTCATCACTCCTGTCGTGAAGATGGAGCTTTGTAAGGAAAGG